>NC_089312.1:28413991-28461491 GCF_036669915.1 Pocillopora verrucosa | reverse complement strand
TATCCTCGCCTCCCAGTTTAAACAGGAACGTGCTAACGATATATTAATCTTTAGATCCTTCCTTTTTATATAACTGCGGTGAGTATATGCCTTAAGCATAAAGTAGACCATTGTGTCGTACATCTAGTTACTAAATGGATGACCACCTGACTCGTTTCCATGTAGCAATTAGCTGTTAAGGAACTGTGCATTCCTAAGATGAGCCGGAAACAGCACTTTGTGACAGTTCCCTTTGTTCTTGTGGGCTGCCTAATACCCTCAAAGATTTCGTAATATAGGATTTTCTTCTAAAAGGAAATCGCAGTTATAAGAGATAAATATGTAACTGCTGTGTTTCCATACACCATGTTAGTCGGTTTTGCTGACGCTGCACTGCTACACTTAATACCCTCAAAGATTTCGTAATATAGGATTTTCTTCTAAAAGGAAATCGCAGTTATAAGAGATAAATATGTAACTGCTGTGTTTCCATACACCATGTTAGTCGGTTTTGCTGACGCTGCTACTGCTACACTTAATACCCTCAAAGATTTCGTAATATAGGATTTTCTTCTAAAAGGAAATCGCAGTTATAAGAGATAAATATGTAACTGCTGTGTTTCCATACACCATGTTAGTCGGTTTTGCTGACGCTGCTACTGTTAGTGAGGATTCAATTCAAGAACACAGTTGGCCACAAATCGTAAGTTGTCATTTTCTTATTTTTTTAGCACCGTGGGTAATTTTTTAAAATTGCACTCTAATATTAATGCCAAATGCGTCTTCGCCGGTATCACGCATTGAATACATATTTGAAATTTTCTCCTTGGCGTGCATTCAATTTTACGACATTTCTTGGCTCCCTAACTCTCTCCACTAACAGAAATCTTGGATCGCCTGTTCACGATCGTCTTTCAATTTCAGAAACTTTCGGAAGTCCAGCCTAAATGCAGCGGTAAATTTTCATAAATACATTTAATAAAACAAAGAAAGGGACGCGGTTATCCTGAAAAGGACTTCTGAAATCCTCCCAGATAGCATTATCTCGTATACAAGTGCACAATTTACGCAAATCCCAGGTGTTTTGATCGCGAAGGGAAGAGCAGCTAAATGACGTCCGGTACTTGTTGGGGAGAACGGCAACGTCAACACCGGAAGTCGAAATAGAGTCATGTCCAGCCTATGGGGCGCGTTCCCCCATCCTGTTGCAAAATCACTCTAATATAAAGATTTATACATAAACCTCGACACATAATAAGTTCGGCATCTCAGTCATGGCCAAATTATGAAGCCTTCGGCAAAGTCTAGCAAGATTCCTTCCTCAGCCGTTCCAAATTGAAACAGCCGTTCTTAATTGATCCTGGCACCTAAATGTTCGAGAAATGAATGGTTTTGAGTAATGGACGGACCACTGTTTTTCTGGTGGGGGGTATGAGATATATTGAAAAAAATTGTTTGCAGGGTCTAAAAAGACAAAATAAAATGTTTACAAACTTGATAGGGTGAAAAAAAAAAGTTGCAGAGAAGTCAGGTAAGATAATAAAAAAACATTATGACCAAAACTGAAATAAAAATAATAAAGTATGAAGCCTTAGTATAAAAATCAACATAATATGGGCATTAAAAATTGGTCACTCTGTATTAAGCAAATAACAAATCTGAAAATAGCTGAATATTTCTTGAAAAAATGGGTATTCATTGTGGCAATTACATCTCAACGTTATTTGTCAACATTTTGTCCTACTACAAAACTTCATATATCGGCTATGTTTCACTTTATTTGCACTCTCTACTCCGCTCTAGTCCAGGTTAATAAGGATTTGTTTTACCAGCGTATTACGAGAGTACATAAATAATTTCTGCTAGAGAATTTGTTCTTGGCACATTATACTGGTTAGACTTGTCGATCTTACCAAGTCTGTCGTTGACATATTTGGAGATGAATTTGACTTTTTCATTTCCGCGATGACTAAAGTACCTGGTACATCATTCAAAAGTGTTTGCAGTAACAACACGTGTTCAAAGCCCAAATTATTGTCGAAGTCTTCAGAAATATATACTTCCGTCTCAGGAGTCCTATAACTCTCTCAATGTGAATCCTCACATTGGCAATTCCCGGTGATTGCCCCACATAAACTGGATCCAGTTGAGCCTTTCCCTTTGCAAACATGAATTGAAAAAACATGAGTTTGCTTTATCCTAGCACCATACTTTCAGAGATAGTAAAACCTCTGTCTGCCACAAATGTGTCTCCTGGTAATAATTTGTATAACATTCCACAGTTCTCTGAAAGAAATTTGTTAGAGGTACGTCCACCCCAAGCCTCTGAAACAAAAGACACTGAAGAAATACACTCCTCGTTGCTTGACACGGTTTTAATTATCGTACAACGATGAAGGAGTCCCACGATACAACTAACAACCGAACTATACTAAATTACAGTCCTTAAAAACGATGCATATACTTAGAGATGATATGCAATGTAAGATAGCTAACTTACAATGATAAAGCGGTAAGTAGAGACCCGATCCAACGTAGATGGAGAAATGCATATTTCCTCGAACGTAACAAGAACGTAAACACAAAATGGCTAACTCCCTTGAACCGGTCAGTGGTTATGATAGTTCCTAAAAAAGCATTGAAGATTTGTCTATCTCTTTGCACACTCACTTTTGTTATCCGTTAGACACGCGTACCATATCGCACGCACATCTTTTCGCACGAGTGTCATATCGCACATGGAACGTGACATCTAGCACACTAGTTGGGACAAAGGCTTGAGCATGCCACACAAAAGCTGCCGTGGCAGTATTTGTTTGCCTATTAAATATGAGTATATCCATGGCATTGGTAAGACACTTAGAGTGCCTTATTCCCGTTTTTCGCGTGGAGGATCACAAATGTTCTTTTTTGATTTATGAACTCTGCCTTTTTTTGCGATGCTTCAATCAGTTTTTTATAAAAGCAGGCGACTTAACTCAACATATTACGAGTTTTTAGCTTAAAATAAACGATCGCTTTCATTGTTCTTGAGTAACCAAAGTTTTATGGTGCGTAGTTTGAATAATCTGTGTGATAGAAAATCATTCTTTTCACCGAAGAAGTCTTCCTCAGCTTATATCAAATCTGGTTACAGACCTAGATGAATAAGGAGAAAATATTAATCAGTTTTTTTCAACTATCTTTTAAAGTAGCGTGAAATTGTTCCCTTTCTCTTTTTCTTTTAGCTAGGGAAGAATTTTAGGATGCGTAGCTTTGACACTTTGTGCAATAAAATAACAGAACTAATAACTATTTCGTCAAAACAGTTTTGAAAAGCTCAATGCCATTATTTTTTCCGCACTAATTTTAAGTGCTCTAGTGAACCCTCTCGGTTGATCCAAGTAGAAATATTATTCAATGTGTGTTGAATCGGGTCAGAGAAAAATAAGACAAGAATAACAGATCAGTTATTTTCAACGTTTTGTTCAAATGACATGAGATCGTTGACCGTCTCTTTCATTAGGAAACAGTTTTGCGGTCAAGCCCATTCAAATGCACTCGGTCGGATCAAAACACATTTAAGGAGTTATCTTTTAACTTTTAGCAAGCAGGAGACAATGTAAGGTTAACCCAAAGAAGACGAATACTGCTGAAAAGTTCTCTTCACTTCTGAAACATTCAGTTTACTTGGTAAGTGCTGTGGAGGTCGGCTGAAAGTAGGGGATTTTTTCGCCCGATCCCGGGAAAAAGCAAGGAATATTGCTGCCTATACTATATTTCCACTCCCATAGATGCTCGCATGTAGTGGAAACGATAGAGCCAGCGCTTGTTCTTGTGGCACTGCTTTCCCCTGATACCACAATTTCGTGTCCGTATTTGCAGGGTGCCCGGTCAAAAATCACTTCGACATGTACTCGTGTAGCATACTTTTCGCCAACCAATTGCAGTACACATTTCGAGTTCGTATATACCCTTTAATCCAGGGGATTCCAATAAAGATGCAAAGGAAAAGTGCTATTTGAGTTACATTCTGAGCAGTCTTAAAATCGTTTTTAGCGATCTTGTTTACATTTGCTTTCACTTCCTAACCGTTGCTTTTTTTGCGTAAACGATCTGAATGTTAAAAAAAAAAAGGGAATAGGAGCTTCTATTTGGCTTCCTCAGTATTTTCTCTTTGGTATTTTGGGTATTCAAGGGTATCTAACTCTTTCCATTCGGTTTAAGCTTGCATTACAGAGGTAGGAACTGACTAGGGAAAGTAAAGGATTTAATGATATATTCTGAAATTTACCATCACGAATCGAAAATAGAAATGTAAATCAGTTGCTTTAATCAGGGATTTCAGTCAATGTAAATCACTCTGTAGATTCTGAGATGTTTATTTTTGTGCTAAAGTCACCATATCTCAAAAGTCATGTCACAATTTTATAGTGTCTGATTATGATGACCAAATGACTCGCTCAATGCCCATTAGTTACGGAGAAGGACAATTGTTCGGAAAGAGTTGCAAGTAGTGACTTGCATGATTTGTAAGTGAAGGTAGTCGTGAAAAAACTGAACTTTTGAACCAATCTAAAACTTATTTGTACCCATTTTTAAGTCTAAGGGAGTATTTATGGCTGTACGAATCGAGAGGATGACACTTCACAGTTCATCATATCAATGTTTTTTTTTGTTTTTTTTAATTTTTTTTATTTTTCAACTGACCTGATTCGTGTTGCAATGACGTCAAAAGTAAGAAGGTTAAAACACTTCCACCACAGTTACAAAGGGTTAACATGAGCCACAGCAGTTTCTTCCAGCAGGACCTTTCTGTCTTCAATGTCGGTCCTCACAATGTGATGTTCTACGACGTGGTTCGGAGGCAGTGTGACCGCTCCTTTGTTCTGTGTAAAGGAAAAAATACTTATAAAAATACAAGATATGTGTTTAACGTCCCTATCAGTATTGGATTTTAACTTGTTTTATTAACATCGATGCTTTTGAACTTGGTTTTTGGTACAGTGAAGTTCAGCAATTACTTGTGTCAATAATGATTATTTTTCCATCACCCTGAACATATTTTACTAACAAATGCAGGGAAGGAAACATTTTAAGCTTTAAAGGATATTACAATAGATAACCTTTAGTATCTTGTAAAGAATCTTATTCGATCCCAAAAATTTCATCGACACGGGAAATTAGTATAAAGCCGTTCTCTCAAGGCCCTTTTTATCTCAGCGTTCTCTTCGGTTGTTTTTATCCCGTAAAACACAGAAAATGAGATCCAAATACTCAAAAGGAATGATATTCCAACGTTGGAGCTGTTACAGAAACAGAATATGTACTTGTAAGAAGTGTGAAACTGGCAACTGTAATAACCGCCTCCTTTGAGTTGTAGGAACATAGTCACATCACCTCTCGATATGTTGTTGGAGACGGTCATTTTCTGAAAGGACGGGTCCCAGCCAATTGTCCTCTCTCCCATTACGGATCCGTTAGCGGGAAAGTTAACGCCATAAACATGGATATGTGCTTAAATAAATTGCCTTCAGTACTGTTGAATAAAGGAAATTTGAGATATCAATAAAAATATGTAAAATTACCTGTTTAACTGTGTCACATACCTAGAGTGCAATGAGCTCTGTAGTATGATGCGTTAACGCCTTTTTTTTTTTTAGATTTTGTCATTTACGCTGCGACGTTTTTCAAACTAAAACCATTTACTCACAAATGTCTATATAAAAATGCAGTAGTTTGCATATTCTGTGGTCACTACGCTTTTTGTGTAGGTTTGCTCCCCTGTAGCTAGACAGTTAGCGTTCTAGGGAGAATCACAACTAAGTTACACTTCAAAAAGGGCTTCCCTTCTCCGTGTGAAAAATGACCTTGAAGATTTCTTTCAATGAGTATTATGTCAATCCTATACTAGTCATCACTTTTATACCTAAAGTGCCCACTAGCTGTGGCAACTCCTCCATCCTCATATGTAACTGTCCTCTCAAAGGACATTCCAGCAGGAAATACTTGTTTGAAATAGTCGGGCATGCCAGCAGGATACTAAGCAAAGCATCTGTTTCCATATTTGAACACTTTCGACAGTGGGTCAAAGGAAGAAAAGAAAGGTCCTCCCTTGGTGACACAAAAAGTGGATTTCTGTATTCCTCTAAAATAAGATGATATATTGGAAATTGTATTCAGAAATGGCTCATGTATGACCTGAAATACACGAAAATTAGGAAGAACCAAATATTTGATGCACATGATAATTCAAACTTTAGTAAAATACTGCATAACCTTTCATGTTAATTGGTGAGAAATTAAAGTATGGCAAATAGCTGTGACTGAGATTTTACCTTCTTCCTTTACCTTCAACTTCGACCTTCGACATTACCCTTCGTTTCAAATTTCATATTCATGTCTTTTGGAATGACCCGAATAAGTAAAAAGCAAAGAAACGATTTCTACTATTAAGATATAGCTTACGCCATATCAACGCTGATATCGCTGATTATCATATATCGGCCATCCTGACTCTATAGTTTTTATGTGGAATTTCCTTCAAGCATAAATGACAACAATTTGTCTTGTTATAAAGTATAATATCTTCTTCTGACATTATGATTTCGATAGTTTTCTTTTTTTTCATAAATTTAGACAAGAGCTTTTGTTTTTTTAAGAATTGCCTTAATAAATTTAAAAGAAGCATTTTGAAATATAACAAGGAAACACACTTTTATTTTCGCAGCCAAAGGCATGAATTCTTATATTATTATTATTATTTTCTATTTTATTCATTTGACTTATCGTTACTAGAAAAGTCATATCAGCATAATTAAGTTTATCACCATATTTTTTTTATTTATTTTGTCTTTGTGGGTCATTTCATATTTCTTTGTTATAAACATGGTATGTCAAGCAGAGACACTCTAATGGATGCTGTAAACAAATTGCCTTTCTTATTTGAATTAAAATACCACTTGGATAAAGCACTATTTAATTAGTTAATGCTTTGTTGCAGTTAAGGTGTGAAAAAGAAGCAGAGACCCTCTAGGGCAGTACACGTACACAAATGATTACATAATCAGATGATCTGGTTTTTGTTAAACTGAGTTGAAAACGTGACTCGGCTGACGAAGGACTAACACTCGAAACGTCTTCTTCAGAATGGCTCATGGGTGAAAATTCACATTATCAACTCAGTTCATAACGGTAAATATCAATTAGCTTAATTAAAGAAAGAGCCCTGATAAAGCAAGAGGTCCACTAATGGCAACTAATGTTACTGCTACGTCCACGAAATTAGCTACTCTTTAGCAATGAAAACGATTTACTCAACTCTGGTACTTGTGACCGTGAAATGAAAACAATTGTCTGCAAAGTCAAAGGTAGAACTAATTGCAACGTGATACGTTTAGCATAATCAGTTCTGCCACGTGTGGCACTCTGACTCAAGATTGCAGAAACACTCTGCACGTGTTTCAAAGGTTAATCTCACTTTATCGTTTGAAGAAATATTGAGGAAATATAGTTAACTTTCAAGAAAAAGTACCTCAACAAAATTTGGGGAAAATACTGAATTTTTAAGAGTTCATGGTGTCTAGTTTTTTGCCCCATCCGCCTTCCTCTCAGCACAGGCAGTCCACACCATTTGTTTGTGGTTAATAATTGTTGACATGAGACCAACAAAATATATGAAGGTTATGAATAAAGCCCTTAAAATTTAATATCTAAATTACATTTCAGGTCTGAAGATCTCAATAATGTTAAATGATATGTTTATCTGTGGATTTGTATATATTTTTTAGCCATCATGGGCCGTATGAAACGTCTTTTAACGAAACTACTTTTGGTCGGATTTGAAACGGCCTGCATGCTATAAACGGCCTTCGAAGGCTTAAAACTTAAAAAAAATTAAACGTTCGTCGGTTAACGTTTCATTTAACTCTATTGAGATATTCAGACCGAAATGTAATTTAGATATGAAATTTTCAGAGCTTTATTGATAAACCTCATAGATTGTCAACAATTATCAACCACGAACACAAAGTGTGGTCGACCTGTGCTGAAAGGAAGGCGGATAGGGAAAAAAACTAGGTACCGTGAACTCCTGAAAATTCAGTATTTTTCCCAAATTCTGTTGAGGTACTTCTTCTTGAAAGTTAACTGTATTTCCTTGATATTTCTTCAAACGATAATATGAAATTAACCTTTCAAACGCATGAAGAGTGTTTCTGCAATCTGGAGTCACAGTCCCGCATGTGGCAAAAACTGATAATGGCAAATATATAACGTTGTAATTAGTCTCTACCATTGACTTTGCAGAGAGTTGTTTTCATTTAAATGCCGCAAGTACCAGAGTTGCCTATATCGTTTTCACTGCTAAAGAGCAGCTAATTTCGTGGACGTAGCTGCAATATTCGTTGCCGTCAGTGGACCTCTTGCTTCACTAGGGCTCTTTCTCTAATTAAGCTATTTGATATATTTTTAAATTTTTTTATATTTTAACCCAAGAACCACTCTACAGAAACCGTTTCGTGTGTTAGTCCTTCATCAGCCAAGTCACGTTTTCGACTCAGTTTAACAAAAACCAAATTAGCCGATTATGTAATCATTTGTGTCCGTGTGCTGCCCTCGAGGGTCACTGTTTTTTTTGTTTTTTTTTTGACCATGACCTCGGCAAAACTTTGACCAATTAGATAGAAACTCATTCAAGTGGTATTTCAATTAAAAGAAGAATTGACATTTGTTGATAACATCCACCAGTACGCCTTTGTTTGACAAAACGGATTACTAACCAACAAATTGTTATAAACAGTCTAAAATCTAAGAGGAAGGAATCGAATGATTACTTTAATGTTACAAAATTTAAAACTTCTGTTTTATTTTAATAGGAATTAAAATTTACGAAATCAAGTAGTTCCCACGAAGAATGTTGTAGAAAGCATAGTGTTTATCTTTATTTTTTTTTAATGCTTATGACTTTTTATCTTAGTTTTTCAAGTTAGACTGCGCTAACAAAGTCTAGGCCACGTTGTAAGGCGGGTGCGCGTAAGTCCTATCTAATTCCTAATGAGCCACCATGGTGGCCGTGCGTATATAAGATAACGCGTGCAGTTTCACTTTGCTGAAAAGTTTCCGTAGAATTCGGCCGCAAGGCGTTAAAACTTTTAAGCTTGTTTTCTTTCTGTAGCGATCGAGACATACCCTTTGGCGCTCAAAATGAATATTGAACATGCTTAATGAGAATCTATTCGAAAACAATGAATGAATGAAGCTCTTTTAAGCGACGAAATTAACTTTGGACACTTAAATGAGATAGTCTGCGACGAAATTAGCTTTGGCTACTTCAATGCGGTAGTCTGTAACTTGCGAACTTTTGTCAGCCACTTCATTCCTTCGATTTGGCTAAATTTTGCATGAATTCTTGCTTTAGGGTCTTAATCACGAAATGGAGACGAAAAAGTTCCGGTTATTTTTGCTTGGCAGAAAAGGGAAAAGTGCACTTGGTCTGCCCATAATAGCCCGCCAAAATGGCGGATCGAAGGTGATCTTTTGAATTCAACTCGAATCGTATGGTAAAGATTTCTCAAAATCTCGTGATATCCATGAAACGATCTTCCTTTCCTATTAACATTTATTAAAAAATATAAGGCAAATATCTGGTTTTAGCAACATATGATCCCAACGTTCTAAGATAGCTCTCCCTCGAGCAATGAAAAATTTACCCCAACTTAGTAAACCAGTGTTACCTCCATTCAGAGGTTATCATTTATTATGAACAACTTTTGTTCAAAGATGAACAGATCATATAAATAAAAAAAAATGAAGGAAATGAGACGGTCAAGGAAAAAAAAAATCAACCCGTAATGACCCGGCTGTATATGGGACTTGGTCCTAGAAGCTCTTATATCAATTCTCCGATCAGAAGAAAACGGTTAAAGAACATTTATCGCCCAGAAAGTTCCCCAATACAATGAATATATTTTTGATTTCACATACACGTATTGATTTTTAAGCAAATTTGTTGCATGATTTTTGGTTATTCATTGAATGTAAACAAGCCACGTGCAATTACGCTCAGAGTTTATTCTACTCACCGTTTTGAGAACGAAGGATTTTGTAAAAGAAACATTCTCACCAATTCTGATATACTGTTGGTGATAGCAGCTAGTCATTTAATTTATTTGAATAAAGTCACTGCAAACTTAATATTAACGATACTTACTTGTCGCGCAACCGGCTTCGCAGATATGCAAATTTGTCATGTTTTCTAACATGATGATTTACCATTTCCTCAAGTTTACAGCATAATAAAAACCTAACCTTTTGGCAAGTCCCCAAGACGAATTGGCATTTATATCAAAATTAAGCCTTAAATACCAACGTAATATACTCTAGCAGTGGCTGTACACACAAAACGGAATGCGGTTTGAGATAGACATCAACTTGACCTCGTGGGAATGCACGGGTAATCACAAATTAAGTTTATTCTTGAGTCTGGGAGTGGAAATTTATTGCTTTATTTGGGGATCCTGTTTGGAGAAGGTCAGTGTTTTTTTTTTATTATTATTAATCTACTTTCCTTCATACTTCTTTTACAAAGTTGTCCGCAATAAGTGTGAAAATTGAAAATTTTTTTTTATTTAGAACGCACATTAAATTGTTGGCATCATTTAGATGCAATATTAGAAAAGTTCTCGTTTTGAAAGAACGCCAAACTTATTATTTCAGTAATTATTTTCCTGTCTTCCTTCAGTTTTTTCCAGTTCTTTGTAACTTTGCATGAGGAAAATGGTCTAGAATGATATTAGTCCAGCGTGGCTCCTCGAGGTTTGCTGAGGATAGTTTCGCACGTACCATCGCTTCGAGCGAGTGCATATCGGAGTCTTAACTGTTTGTGCGAAGATTCCATGCCTTTACTTCATCACAACATCACTTGTGCGATTCATAGTCCATACATAATTATTATAAGTAATTCCTCCTGCACTAAAGTTAAGAGACGTTTTCCCATAACACCAGAAAAAAAGAAGAATTTGCTACAGCATCGCCATCACTATCCATATTCTAGCGACAGCAACAATGTTCCCCTTTCCTCCTTCTGTTGGGTTTGTTTTCCTTTTGAATCCTGCTGAAGGCTTAACATCAATAGAAACAAACTTTAAGTCTTTTCTTTGTACTCTGAATGATTTTTTGTTTTCTCCAACAACCGTGAATGGTATATATGGTCTTGATTTTAGTACTACCGTTCCACCAATAACAACATCTCCATTTTTATCAAAAGAAAGAAAAAACAATTTTGACTTGCATTTCCAACCAAGTAGTTTCTTGTATATATTGTTGTTCCATTTAAACTTCTCTTATATATCTTGATAGCACTAAAGACATTTAGAATTTTAGGATTAGTGATAAAAGAAGATAAAAATACCTATTTCCATCAAGAAAGAAAAAGTGTCCTCTATTTTTTATTGAAGATTATATTTTTTATCTGGGTGAAATTTTATTTTTTTGTGTTGCGTGTTTGTTCAATCCTGATTGATCGAAAGCAGTGACACTGAAGTTATTACAATGAAGTAGTCCAATATGTTGTGGTATGTGTAATACCGTCACGTTACTCTTTCTTTGATGAATGTCTTACTAAAGAGATTTCTAGGGGCATGCTCTAACAAAAAAGAGTGTAGATCAATTGTTTCCGTTTTTTCATCAACATGCTTCTTGTCTGCAACTGTTAAGATTGTTTATTTTATTTTCTTTAGTTCACGCACTTTGTTTTTATTTCTTTCATTCATTTATTTTTTTCGCTAAGCATTATGGTATTGCGCAAGTTTAAGTTCACGCGGCCTCGGCCAAAGTTCAATTAGAAGTACTAAGTTCATTTAGGAGTAAGAAATGCTTTAAGTTCGCCATCAAGTTCACGTTGACTGACGCCTTTCCTTTTAGTATTTTCGCTGTGTGGGTCAGATATGTGAGTGTTTTGTTTCTTTTTTTATTCTAATGTAGTTACAATTGATTAATTTAGTGATTACACGATCCATTTCTAATTCAAGCCTTTTGTTTTTATTTCCCTCGTGCATATGTTAATTAGTAGTCCGTTCGAAGCGTTACAGGTTTATAATTTTATCTATTTCAAAGTATCAGTTGTATTATTTTCAAGCATGTTTTGGTTCGTTAAGTCCTCTCATATTTCATTTTAGTCTTGTTACTTCTCATGCGTGGAGTATGATTATTTCAATGAAGAATTGTTGTTATGCGAATTGGGTTCCGCCCCCAAATATCTTTAGAGTAGTTTTGCTTCGTGACCCTTTTGTTTTTAGTTTATTTAGCTTTATATTTAGTTGTATTTTGTAATCGTTGTCTTCAGTTTACGAGCATTATCGAACCGTCCTCGTCGACTCAATAAATTCGTCTATCACCGTCTTCAAGTTTGGTTCTTTGGTTCTCCGTAAACTACGCCCCCCACCGATTCGCGACACGTCCTGTATTCCTCGATGGTCGCTGCCACCACAGCAACGTCTTTGTGGTTATTTTGATAGGCAAGATTGACGATCTTTTTATTGTTCATGTCTTTATCAGTTGATGAATTAACTCATTAGGATTGCTTGGGTCTTTTGAGAAACTCATTTTTTATTAGTGTTTTTAAAATCAACAAATTTCTTCAAGAGATAACTTAGTTCCAGGAAGAACAATCTGAAATTCTTCTCCGACAAACTCACGCTTTGGTCCATTTTTGAGATAACGGAGTACAGGCTCGCCTTTATTCTCAAGCGTTCTATCGAAATTGAAGACCTTCAGTGACCAGATTGGCTCTGGGGCTTGCCTCTGAACGCCTTCCAGCTTACCAGCGGCTTAGAGATATCTCACATTCTGAGTCGAGTCTCTTTTCCTTCGGACCAACTGGTCTCGAAAAGGTCGTTGAACTGTTTGCGTAAACCAAATTGTCTTTGATGGCATCCACAGCTTTTATTTCCAGTCAGCCCACAGGCAGCCCAAGCTCCAGCTGTGAGATGATCATCTTGCACGATAACAGTCATGGCGGAATTATAAGAGTTTGTATGGGAATATTTACGACCGCTCTAAGGAATGAAAAAAATACGTCAAATTCTCAAAACAAATTCCTCACGTTACTTCCACAGCGTATTGCTTGTTATCTGACCGCTTACTTTGATGAAAAGAACGCATTTTAGCGAATTGTCCATTTTGAGGTTTTCAACGTACGCTAGAAAAGCGCAAGGCTGAACACTCCATTTCCGAACAACCGATCTGAGAAACGAAAAATTCCAGCGCAAAATCCCCCTCGCCGGGGACCCCAATGTAACTTGGCATGAAGAAATTGCCTTAGCACCACAGGTGCCAAGTTACAGTGGCGTCCTCGGCGAGGCTCAGTTTAAAAAGGAGGCAAGGTTACCTGGATGGTTTTCAACGGTGGTGTGTCAAGGTCGATGTGGACGCGGGCTGTTAGAAACCTCTAAACTGGACATTTTTGAAGCAAACTGTGGCTTAGCGTCAGTTGCACGAGGAAGATTGAGCTTCTAGTGAATTGAAATGAAACTACTGTATATGTGCTTAGATTCTGCGTTGGATTTGTGGCCGCCCGGTCATTTTGCGCTGGAATTTTTCGTTTCACTACGCTGTGCTGATTTTGGTTTATTAACGTGCGCCATCAACTCTTTTCTTTTTCTTTTCTTTTATAGTATAGTCCAGCCAGTGAGAGAGAATGACACTTCGTACTGAAAGAATTTAAGTGAGTGAGAATGATGTTTCATCCACTCCCTTGTCTGCCCCTCAGGGTTGGCCCCTCTGGTACTTGAATAGGAAGTACTCGAACATGAACTTGAATAAGAACTTAAGAGCTAATGTCAGCATGCATCAGACAAACAGCGGCAAGTCACCCAAAATTTGCTTTCACTCCTACTTTTATATTTTGCAGCCCAATATGTTCTGATAATTGTGGTGTAGTTTTTTTGTAAAAATTTATTTTAATTTTCGAGAAATGATTTTTTTTTGTTCGACCGCTCAAATATGCAAATTTCCACTGTGAATATTACCCGAGTTGTGTGACCTCATGTGACGAATATACTTGACCTATGGTATTTCTGTCAACATAATCCTTTGTTTCATCATCTAAACTTAATTCCTTGTCATTATTGAAGCTGGCAAAGAAATATTTATTTTTTGGTGAATATTTTTGTCCGACATACTTTTCCTATGTCGAAAAGTAGCATCAAAACAAAGACAGTTTTAACAATGACCGATATGACAGAATCTACTGAGCTTCAAGCTTTTAAAAGACAAAAGGATGTTATAAAGTTACTGTAAAAATTTCCTTGTGTATTTTTGTTGTTCTATCTTGAGACGAACTCAAAGTCCAGCAAAATTTACCCGATAGCGACTATGAAATATACATGGCGCACCTACTTGTCGCCACCGCTAAGCGGCATAAATCACTACAATTTACAAAAAAATCTAAGATTACACTCTTACCCTGTTTAACTTCGAACGTTGAGATAACCTGTCATTATAATCTGTCACTTCCCACACTTAAATTCCAATAAATTTTAAGAAAAAGGGTAGATATTTTTATTCATTTCAAGAGATGCTGGGAAATCTTTACAAAAGGACTCGAGTTGAAGTCATAAAAACACCGGCCCTTCGATGAGCCATGTTGGCGGGCAAGGATGGGCAGACTTGGATAGTAGGTACGTGTCTATTAAAATCACATTGCAGCCCATAGGCTGAATTACGCAATTGTTTACATACTCACATTTGTAAAAGTTACAATATTGACTAAAGTATAATATAGATGCTAACTATGTTTAAAAGAGATCTAGTAAGGATAACCATTATAATAAAACCTCAATACACTTCTTATAGCTATGATATATAATTTGGAAAACAACCTACAATTATCGTTACAAGTTCCACTGATGAAAATTTACCTATGAAATTCAATTTGCTTGGCGACCATTGCAAGTATAAAAGATTCTTTGGCCTATTGGCGCGGACATGTGGCATATTATAGAGGCGATGGTTTCTTAAATTATACCTTGGAATCTTGATAATGGCGGAAGGAAGCTGTTCAGCGTATGGTCCTTGTCAAATGCGATGCTATGAAAAAGCTTATCACATAATGAAACGATATAATCCACCATTGGTATTATGCCAAGGATTTCGCATGCATTATTGTAGCTCGTGTCGGGCATAATGATTGAGATCACCCTTTCCTCAAGACGAACAAGCTCGTTGATGAGAAATTGCGGCAGGGCGTTCTAAAATACCCGAACGGCATAATCGACCACGGACTTAACGCAGGTATAGATTTGCTAGCGATAATTTCGCGCGTTTAAGCTGCACTAGGACATACAATCGCTTATTAGCTTTCCTATCTACTTCTTCAATGTGTGCATTCCAAGTTAGGTTAGCGCTTACAGTAAGTCCCAGCAACTTGGCGGTAATGATAATGACAATGATAAGGAATTTATATAGCGCTTAAACTACAAACAATATTCAGAAGCGCCTTACATAAGTTAAAGTTCTATAGTAATTAAAATTACAATATTCAAAGGCAATAAACATAAGAACTATTGAAACAAACTAAAAGCTTTCCTAAATAGAAATGTTTTAAGTTGCTTTTTAAAAATGGCGAGGCTACTACTTGTTCTTATAGTTAATGATCCCCAAGAGAAGAGCAGTTGGCTTTTGGAACGAACAGAAGAGATTGAGCAGACGAACGAAGAGCATAATTAGTAGCTGGTTTCAGGGGGGGAGGGAGGGAGGACTTTGGTTGCGTAATGACCTGTAAACAAAGAGGAGCAATTTAAACTGAATTCTGAACGTTTTTGGGAGCCAATGTAGGCTCAAAAATCACTCTAGCCGCAGCATTCTGAACTTTCTGTAAGCGATCGAGTTGATATTTAGGTAGACCGAAGAGAAGTGCGTTACAGTAATCAAGGTGTGAGGATATGAAGTCGTGGAATAGTACCTTAGTCGATTGAACAGTAAGGAATTTTCTGATCTGTCTTATGTTGTATAATCCGTGAAAAGCCTTGCTACAAATCTTGCTTATGTGAACGTTCATTCGCATACGGGCATCGAACCCGGACCTAAGGTTCCGGACGATCTCTAAAGATTTAATGAGGGTGTCACCGATGATAATAATAGATTCAATAGATGTTTTTTCACGTTGTTGGCGAGTACCAGTAATTAGAAACTCAGTTTTTGCGTCGTTAATCATTAAACGATTAGAAATAAACCAAGAACGAACATTAGCAATACACATCTCAATCGCAGAGAGAGCGTTAATTTCGGAATGGATGGAGCAAGGTCGGAAAGAGAGGTAAATCTGGGTGTCGTCAGCATAACCATGGACAGAAGGGAGATGCTGAGAAATAATATTGAAGAGGCAGGAGAAGTAGAGATTGAATAAAAAAGGCCCCATAAAGGTACCCTGGGGGACTCCACAGTTCAGATTAAAGTCATCAGAAGTCTTATCACCAACAAGTATACGTTGTTTGCGACCGGACAGAAATGAGTCCGACCAATTTAAAGCAGTCCCGACGGCTCCAAAATCCTGTTGCAAGATATTCAGAAGAATGGAATATTCAGTGGTGTCAAAAGCAGCACTAGGGTCCAAGGGTACTAGAAGTGTCACTTCTTTATTATCCATACGCATTAAGATGTCCTTTTGAACCTTTAATAGAGCAGTTTCTGTCGAGTGATACTTACGGAAGCCGGAGTGGAGTAAAGGGAGAGGGACATTTTTTTCACAGTGGACGCCACTGTGGTGGGGTCAGTGTGCTCTGGAAGAGCTGTCTCAAGTGGTTCCCTACACAAAGAATTAACCACACGAAATAACTTGCGAGATTCACCCGCACACTGATCAATTAAGTTTGAATAATAATTCACACGCGCAGATTTAAGAAATGCAAAGTACTGATTACGAAAGTTATGGTAATTATTCCAGTCACCAGGGAGGTCAGTTTTCACGGCTCTCTTTTCAAGACGACGACGTTGACACTTGAGTTTTTTAATGTCATCATGAAACCATGGGACCTTTCGACGATTAACCATAGTCCTTGTTTTAAGCGGGCAAACTTATCCAGTATGTCAGTAAGAATCTTGTTAAAGCAGTCGGAGAGTGCATCAATGTTGTCCCAGTGTACGTTTGCACAAAGCATAGAAGAGGCAATATCAGCTGAGAACGTAGCAATATCAATATTTTTGAGTTTTCGAAAAGTCAGTTTTTTGCATGACAAAGCTGGTCGTGAGAAACCAATAGGACACTGAATAATAAAATGATCAGAGATGGGAAAAGTAGTTTTAGGGGAAGCAAGAACAATATCATCTGAGGAACGAGTAATAATTAAATCTCAGGTCTGACCCGGTAAATGAGTCGGACCCGAAACGTTTTGCGAAAGATTGAACGTTTCCAGTAAATCCTCAAATTTCTTGGTGTCATTGTCACGGAGGTCATCTAAATGAAGGCTGAAGTCTCCAGAGATAACAAGGGCCTCGGGACACATAACAACATTCTCTAAAAACCGAGAGAATTCATCGAAAAAAACAGAGGTTGAAACGGGGTGTAACGAAGAATATGGATGTCGATACACTATCACATATCTCATAGAGCGATCGTACACTTTAACAGTCCACTCCGAAAATTCAAGGACTCGTTTTCCTTCCCATCCACTAATGAGATTTTGAGAGAGTTTCGAAACAGAATCCCAGTACCACCACCACGGTTGTGCGATTGTCTAGGAAAATTCTTGAAGAAATAGCCAGCCTCAGATAACTGAGCAATACTGACGGAGTCAGCGTCATTTAACCAGGTCTTGGTAACGTTGCAGAGGCCGATGTCATTTTCAACGACGTGGTCAATGATGCTCTCAATCATGTTCCGAACAGATCTTTAATTGAAGACCGCAAAGTTTAGAATTGAAGGCGGATCAACGAGCGAATTTGTATGAAGGGACGAATTCGTCGAAGTAACGTTAGAGGATACGTGATTGTTTGTGTTCACAGGTGTGATGAAGTAGAGGTTATTTGAAATGGATCCTTTATGCAAATTATCGCTTCCTCGACTAGCGCGTGGGTAAGAAACCAGGGATTCAATTCTGTGAATATTTCTAACTTTCCTTTCTCTGACTCGATGGCCAGCACAGCATCTCCTGTAGGTTAATGATGATGGGGATGAACAAGGCCAGTGAGAAAATCGATGGAAGACGTCTGAATAGTGGGAACCACAAATTCCAACATGGCGGGTGTCAGCATTATTCGTAGACAATAGTTTATTACCTGGATACGAGACCAGGCCAGAAACCGTAGGTAGGAAGGTTAGCAAATAAATTGGTTTCTTCTGCAAGGGACCAGGACTTAGCTCAACATCCATGTGGACAGTTAAATCTTTTGGCAAAACCAAACAGGTCGGACCATGTTTGTACCAAACTGAAATAGGCCGCCTCGGAAACTTTAGTTCTTGGTTATTCTTGATAAAAGATTTCTTTGCGTTGAACTTGGTCAATATTGGGTAGCAGAGGCCTATAGGTTGCCATACCATGTAAAATGGTAAAACATAAAACAAGTTCAAAAGCGAAATAAAGCGGCAAGTACGAACATAAACGGCTCCCATCTTGATCGGCGCTTACAAAATTCAAAGAAAAAGAAAAACAGTAAGCGGTACTTACAACTTGTATTTCTTTTCTGTCGATAACAACCGCATTCAGTTCAACTGGATTCCAAGCAAACGATATTCGAAACTCCTTGCACTCAACAGGGTTGAGTTCTATTCTATTTATATGGGATCACTTAATAACCTGGTTATCTACACTCTGTGCATTTCTAGCATTCCTTTTCGGCACTACTACGGATGCTGTCGTGTCATCAACAAATCTCCATAAATGTGGTGTGTTGCATCTAAATCATTTATCATCAATACAAAAAGCCATGGGCCCAATTTAGAACCTTGCGGCCGACGTTACCATTTTTTTGCCTAGCAAAAACAACTGGAACTATTCGATACCGGGTTCGTGGTAAGGACTCTAAAATAAGCCCTCATACCGAACTTCAGCCAAATCGGTGGGGTTAATTAAGTGGCCGCGATTTTTTGAAAAAATTCGAAAGTTACAGACTATTGCTCTTAAACGCGCACTAAAGCGGGAACCAACTGTTAAATATCACACGATGGTTCACGTGACATTATCAAGAGCAAGGAGCGTTTATTTGTTCTATCCTAGCTTTTAACCTTTAACTCCCATAGTGACTGAGACGGAATTTCTCCTTACAATATCAATACAATATCAAGCAGACAAGTGATGAGAAAAAAGAAAAATATCAATTAGGGGATTATTAGTTGATTCAATAATAAATTCTTTAAACTAACATCACAAGAATTGTATGGTAGACAGTAAGGGGAATTACTAATGAGATCTTGGGAGTGAAATGGTTAAAGTAAATCCACCCCAACACTCCAGTCATTTCAACTTGGTCGGCGACGGAGTGAGCTACAACAGACTATCTCAACTCGTAATCCAGGTTTGAAAATCAAGCAGCTTATCCTAAACATGTCTCTTTCAAAGTAGGTTGGTGAATTCTTGAAACTAAGCAAAGAGAGTCGAATCAACCGCGGTAACAAAGAATAAGGTAAATCGTCCGAACGCAAATTGCTATGCCACACCCAAAACATGCTCTTCAAACGTTATAACCTTACACTAAAATCAAGTACAGCAATAATTCTCACAGGTGAGATGTAATTTTAGCAATTTCAGAAAAGAGGATTGATAAAATTAGACTTCGACAGGATTAAAACCTGTGCCTCTCAGATCATGGCGCAGAATGGCTTTTGTTTGAAGGACATATACTTACTTAATGGCATAAATTACTAGGATCGCACTAGAGCTCCCATGTGGGTTCTCGATGGACTCTAATTGGTTGCGGTTTGCCCTTACAGATACAAAATTGCCTGCAGTTGCGAATACCCAGTGGAACTGAACTTTCCATCAAATGTATAAGCAGAGAACAGACAATAGAGTTCTGGGCAGTCCCGATCGCTTGTTACGATCATATGATCATTTGGTAGTCAACCATGTATCTCAATTGTGCCGGACAGCTGAGATGAATTTCGATTAAATGCCAGCAGTCTTTTCCCGAAACGCCTTTGTGGCCTTCAGAATTAATGTTGTGAGTGGTTTCAGCACAGTTTAAGCTTCTTTTCCTTTTTCCAGACCTCAATGAGCAGAAGCGGCTAGTTTTACTTGTTCTCAAGCGTAACACACAATTTCTGTTCTCACTACTGTCATATTTCATTCTATCTTATCCAGAACTGGTCAATCATTCGTGCGATACTTGCTTTAAATGTGAACAATGTGCTTACGAACCGAATTGTTAGCGCGCTCTCCGCTCATGTTTGGAAGTTGCTGAAATTCGTTCATCAGTTAATAATAGCTTGTCCATAAATGCACGAATGAACGTGTAAGCTTAATGTATGTTGTCATCGACAGTTATTCAGGCGTTTAAGCCGCGTCACTTTTCAGACACTTCCATTGTGTCATCTGGTTTACATGACATCTGAAATTAAATAGTAGGGTTCGCTCGCGAACTGAACTCTCAGCACGCTCTCTCGCTCATGTTTGAGAGTTTCTGAAAATCGTATTTACTTAACAATAATAAAAGCTGAGTTTTTCGTTTGTCTCACGATGTAGTCACGTGTGATGTAGATCGCGACGTTCCAACTGCATACTGCTAGTCGTCTTCAGGCGATGAGGCCGACTGGTCATGCGTGATCTTATAAAGTATGATGCTCTGCTGTTATTAGTTGTATTTCAACAGCTCTGATTGGTGCATTTCGACTCTTGTTGTAAATTCAGTGACTTGCTCCCTCGGCGGTCCGCTGTTGCACAGCTCTTCTGTCGTTGTGTTTTTTGATCGTGGGCATCCACGCCTCTGGAATTTCTATTCCACTATCCCTGTTGATGTTGTTAAGGTGAAGTCTTATATGAATTGCCTCTTTGACCATGCGCGTGCAGTAATAAGGGTCACGATTAATAAACTTTACTTCGTTCCAGAGTGGCTTGTATCCGGTGTTGTGGGCATGCTCTGAAACGGCGGAGGTCTCGATACCGGCGAGTCGAATGTCTCGATCGTGCTCCTTAATTCTGTCTTGCATAGGTCTTCCAGTCTCTCCAATGTATGCCTTGCCGCATTCACAGGGAATCCTGTTAACTACGCCATCTTGTTTAGCCGGGTCGACGGCGTCTTTTGATCGCACTAACTGAGATCTTAGCGTAGTCTCCAACTTGAAAACAGCGCGTACGCCTTGTTGTTGTAGGCAACGGCGAAGCTGTTCGGACAGACCTTTGGCATAAGGTAAAACCGCAGTAGTTTTAAACTCGTTGGCGGGTTCGGTACTGTATCGCCAGAGAAAAGATTTGCAAATGTTTGCTGTTCTACATTCTTTGAAAAGGTATCGACATATTCATTGTTTCTTATTATCCGGTGCTAAACAATTTACTTTTGACACAGCCACAAAAATATCGATTAGTCCTTACGCGTGAAATGTTGATGCGGATTCTTTAATATTATTTACCACAAGGCGCAAGCAAAATTTTTGCCGTTCTGTTCGTGCTCTCAGCGGTCTAACACGCTGATTTACGTTCATTTCTCTTCGACAAATGAGCAAATGTTTCCTTCAAATCGGCGTTCAAAACCCAACAACGATAAACGCGTTCATTGAAGCTAAAAAATTATAATTATTTCAGTTATTGGGCGCTGCTACTAACCATGTGAGAAATCTGAGCTTTATCTGTAAAGAAATTATTTTCATTTAACCTGCGGGTGAAATCAGGTAAAGTAATGAATGGACCTCTTGCTTCATTAGACCTCTTACTTCAATTAAGCTATTATAATATTTGCTTGGTGTCCGGTCGTTTCGATACAAAGTCGTTTCGATACAAGCCGTTTCGATACAAATAGAAGTCAATTCGTTACACATGTAAAGTCGATTCGATGGAAACTGAAGGCGTTTCGATACAAGTAAAATCGAGAAAAGTTCAGTTGAAGTGTTTTAGTTTTCGTCTTTGATATTTTTGATCGATCGACGTTGTAATGCCCAGTTTTCCCGCGACTCGATCGAACGAGTTGTATTACTCAGTTTCCCCGCGGCCAAAAAGAGCAAACTTTATCGAATATTTATTTAAATTACTAAAGTACATTTACATTGATCATGACTTTTGCACATGTGGTGGCTTCTAAAAGAGCCATTTTTAGCGACCTGAAATCGTCCAAAGTGAACGCACTGGAACTGGTCGCCGCGCTGTCTAACTGTGGCCCTACATGGGTTGACCTTGGGGCGGATGGAACACTGCCAGTCAGTGACTAAGCCTCACCTTCTCTGTAGGGTGTAGCTGTATCCCTGGCTGTCTATCATCTTCGGCCGGCCTCTTTTGGAACTGTTCTCCACGATCTCGTAGGTCACGGCGAAGGAAGACGACGTCTCAGCTGGAGTGGGGTCATGAAGGGAGGATTCTTCGTGATCATTACTGCACTGGTTCTCCACATCAGGCTGGGATTCTTCGGGGTTCTCAGTTCGCGTACTCTCCGCATCAGGGTGGGATTCTTCGGGGTCAATGACGGTAAGCTCTAGAGCTCCTGATTCCAGGTAGCTGGAAGAATCGGCGTAGGAATCCGGATGCGAACACTGCACACTGCCAGTCAATTTCTTTTCCATGTCGAACAGCTGCCTGGTAAACTTCTTGCGATATACCTATTGAATCAAAGTAAAGATCTAAATTAGGATAACGTAAATACAGTAAATCGAAGTAAAGGTCTCTCAGTGTCAGAGTATATAAGTGGCAACCTCAAATACCGATAATACGTGTAATAGTGTTGAAAACTTACCAGTGTTGCAGATTCGATGATTCCAGTGAAAACATCCATCACATTGAATGGCTTGCTGTCTGGGCCGAACAGGTTCCTCGCATACCATGCAGTTCAAAATCTGCGCAGACACCATCGTGATAACTCGTTAAAACTCGTAAAAACTCAAAAACGTTTGTTAATAGTCGTGATCGTATGATCGAATGAACATTCCACAGGTCCCAGTGTGTTTTAGACACTGATATCAGTTAGTTTAAAACGTTTGGATTCTTCTACTCACTTTTAATGGGGTAAAATTAGCAAGTTTTTTAAAACAATTAGTTTACGCGTCTATTGATATGATAATTTACAAACTCACCTACCCACGCACCAGAATGACTGCTATTTCCTCACGGGTCCGTTGCTTCACCAACTTACACGACATTATTGATAATATTTGTGTTTCTTGATCTTAGGCGTAATATGTCCTGGAGTTATAGAAAAAGTCTCAAAATCATTTGTATAAATCTCTGTTCTCGATAAATAAACCAAACCAAAACTTAGTCTCGTTTACGTGTTCTCATTGCGTAGGACGCTTTGGTACATGTGGAGGTTCGCGGAGGTATGGGTTTGTTTCATTTACAACGGAGGTTTGTGTTCGCTCTCGTATGGTATTCTGTATCGAAACGATTTGAAGTGACGTGAGTTTGTATCGAATCGACTTTACATTTGTAACGAATTTACTTCGATTTGTATCGAAACGGCTTGTATCGAAACGACTTTGTATCGAAACGACCGTGAACCGTTTTCTTTTATCAACAGGGTTGATAATGTAAATTTTAACCCATGAGCCATTCTAAAGAAGACGTTTCGAGCGTTAGTCCTTCAATTAGGAAAGGAATTACATTCACCCATAAAGCTGAACTTCACTAGGCGGCGTGTTGCTGTGAATCATATTGATGAAATAAGGGCTGGTGACCTGGTTGACATGCAACAGTTCAGCAAATGGAGTAAAGGTTATCGATATCTTCTTATGGTGTTTCAGATGTTAATGAGCTCTATTTCCGTCGAGATTCTTCACAGGTCATGTAGCTAGCTCACGAATGTTCTTGTGACTTCACAGTAATATTCTTTGCCGCTAGTGAGCCTCTTGCTTCATTGGGGCTCTCACTGTAATTAAGCTATTTTAATAATTTCTTTTCTCAACTGAGTTGATAATGTGCTTTTTAACTCAAGAGCAATTCCAAAGAAGACGTTTCGAGCGTTAGTCCTCTGTCAGCCGAGTCACGTTGTGAACTCAGTTTATGAAACCAAATCATCTGATTATGTAATCATTTGTGTCCGTGTACCGCCCTCGGGATCCCTGTTCCTTTTTTAGTGTTTGACATTGAATTTATCAAAGCATTGACTAATGAAATAGCGCCTTATCCAACTGGTATTTTAACTAAAAGAATAAATGAAATTGATTACAATCGTTTCTAATGGCCTACGTACACATTCACCACGACACACAACCGTTGAAAACCAGCTGCCTCTTTAGCAAAACTGTGCCTCGCCGGGCACTACACCGTCAGCATCAATAAATTGTTTTAGAACCACGGGTGCCAAGTGACGGTGTGGTCCCGCCTTTCCATATAATCTCTAATTTATCTTGATCACGTTTACATGATGGGTGGGGTAACCCGCCAAGGCGGGTTGCCCGGTCTGCCGGGTAGGGTAGCCCTGTCAGCCGGGGTGACAATTTGCTATTTAAACGTCTCAAGATGGGGTAACCCGCCTAGCCGGGGTCGCATTCAGGGCAAAAAGCTCAAAAGCTAAACACGTATGTTTTAAAACTTTGTACATTCCCCAGCCATCTCATGGCAGAAATCACCAGAAACCGCAACGGACACACAAGGAGTATAAAATGTTTACATTTCGGAATATTTAGCGTTGTAAATCGACCATATTTCGTTTCCCCAACAATTTCTCATGACGTATTAAGTCTACGATTCCTAACATAAGACCGTGTAACACAACACGTGACGCTTTCATTAATAAATACAAACATGTTTGAGAATAAATCTTTCGTCTTTCTCGAGATGTGAGCTTGGGAGGCCTGTGTTCAAATTCCCTAATTGCAAGTGCAACAGCAACCTCAAGAAACCTCACCCCAGCACGCCGGAGTTGTAAGATTGCATAGAAACGCATTTTATTTTTCAACCACGGCTAAGCGGGCTACCTCACCTACATGGGGTCCCCCACCTCCATGTAAACAGGCCCTTGTAAGAATTGTGAAACTGGCACCTGTGATAACCACCTCCTTTGAGTAGTAGGAACATAATCACATCACTTCTCAATATGTTGTTGGAGACGGTCATTTTCTCAAAGGAAGGGCCCCAGTCAATTGTCCTCTTTTCCATTAAGGGTACGTTAGCGGGAAAGTTTTCGTCATGAAACATGGATTTGTGCGTGAATAGATTGCCCTTAAGATTGTAAAAATTTACGTAAATTTGAGATATCCATAAAATAAAATAAAAAATGTAAAATAACCCCCGTAACTGTGTCACATACCGATAATGCACAGTGCCCTGTAAAATAATGCGTTAGTGCCTTTTATTTTTCTGATTTTGTCATATCGGCTACGATGTTTTCTAAATTAAACCCATTTTCTCACAGATGCCTATTTCAAAATGCAATAGTCTATACATTCTCTGGTCAATATGCTTTTTGTGTGGTATTGTTCTCCTGTAGCTAGACAGGAAGCGTTCTGGGGAGATTTACCACTAAGTTACACTTCCAAAAAGGCGCTTCCTGCTCCGAGTAAAAAGTGACCCAGAAGATTTCTTTTCAAAAGTATTCCGGCTCTCATACCAAACAATACTTTTATACTTAATGAGCCCACTGGCTGTAGAAACTCCTTCATCCTCTAATGTAGATGTTCTTTCATATGATATTACAGCAGGAAATGCTTGTTTGAAATAGTCAGGCATGCCCTCAGTATACTTAGTGAAGCATCTGTTTCCATATTTGAACGCTGACGACAATATGTCAAAGGAAAATGAAAAGGGTCCTCCCTTGGTGATCCAAAAAGTGGATTTCTGTATTCCTCTAAAAAGAGATGATAAAAGTGTTTCAAATTATTTTATAAATGGCTGATGTATAACTGAAATACACGAAAATTAGGGACGATTAAATATTTTATACTCATGATAATTCAAACTTAAGTCAAATACTATGTAACCTTTCATGTTAAGCTGTAAAAGATTAAAGTATCGCACGCGAATTTAGCTGTGGCCGAGCTTTGCAGTAGCCTTTACACCTCGCCTGATTCTGGAGGTAGATGCCAATTTCTCCCTTTTTATTAATGGAGAAACTTAACCGTCAATTCTCAGTTCAACTGGAAAAAAAGGGAAGCAAACACATGACACCCAGATAAATTAACATTGAAGGTTCGTCTTTCTTTTTGTTGAAAATCATTTTGTTGTCTGTGGTTTTGTTTCACTTACTTTGTTGTCCATAGGGCACGCGTGTCATATCGCACTGTAAGCGTGACACCTGGCACACTAGTAGGGACAAAGGCTTGAGTGCGCCACACAAAAGCTGCCATGCCGGTCTTTGTTTTGTCAATTAAATATGCGCATATCCATGAGATTGGCGTTATGCTTAGCATGCCGTGACATTGCACGCGTGCCTGTGTCATCGCCTTATTCCCAGTTTTCCCGTGGAGGGTCGCAAAAGTTCCCTTTTGATTATTGAAGTTTGCCGTCTGCATGCAACACTTCAATCATTTTTTTGCCGTCTGCATGCGACAATTCAATCAGGTTTTTACAAAGGCAGGCAATTAAACTCAACATACTATCTTTTCAAGTAGCGTGAAATTGTTCCCTTTCTCGTTTTCTTTTGGCAAAAATTGATTTTTTTGGAAAAATTGTCGCTACCTAATTAAATAACGCTACTTGAGTATTGGTCAAACAGAGTAAGGATTAGGAGACACGCTGTGCTCAATTTACGCCACATTACACTTGAAAAGTTGTAAATCGACCATATTTCGTTCCCCATACTATTCCTTATAAAGAGTGCAAATTCTCAACGGTTTCTCTCGCATTTTAATCCTAAGTCAAACATTGAATTAATCGTTTCCTTTTCCTTGAGACTTGAGCTTGGGCTGAATAAAAAATGCCGAATAGAGCACCGCACCGAAAAGAACCAGTTGGTTACTCAATATTTGTCATGCAAGATACTGCTTCATCGAATTGCTCTCGCTTTAAACGCTGTCCTTTCGGTGACATAGTTTGTTTGGAGCTGAATTCTTTTATAATCTTAAGGCTATGTAAACTGAGCACTGCGGGTCTCCTAATCCTTACCCTATTTGACCATTACTTAAGTAGCGTTATTTAACTTAACGCAACAGCGTCTCATGGGACTGACTTAAGTTGTTTAGATATGATAAGAATCCCGTCGATTATTTGCGGGTGATCCTCTTCGCATTTTTTTTTGTCAAAACGAGTAAGTAAATTATCAGGATCGATGCCAAACTGAAGAGTGCATGTGTCACCGCGATTATACCTTCAGAAGTACCATCGCCAGGGACGAATGATGTTCGAATCTACCTCTCTCTTTTTTAACTGCTACAGATGGATGTTTTAATTTTGGAAGCAGCTCATTCCATCTTTTCGAAAAAAGAGGTTTGACGCCTTGTCCTTTCGTAGTGGTTTAACCGAAAGTTCGATTTCTTTCGATCTTTCGATGTGGCGCACACGTACCGTATTTACTCATGTATAAGTCGACCCCCATTTTAAAGGTCAAAAATCGGATTTTTCATCATTTCTAGTCGAAGAAGTAAAATTCAGACAGATGGAAATTTCCCAAAAGTTAATCTCTTATTTCTGGGAATATATTGAAAATGAAATCTTGCATTTAACTAACCTTTATCTAAATGTTGAGTGTGAAAGTAGATTAAGTAAACTGAAGGAACACCGAATAGCTTCGAAGGATCGCGCGTAAAGAGCAAGATCGCGCGGGACTTAAGCATTTGCCAGGTTACTAAGCTACTGTAAGTTCAGCACTGTAAACAACAGCGAAGCTGTATGAAAAAATGTCTGCTCTACAGTCCGAAGACACAATATAAATCAGCTCCAGTAGCTTTGTGTGAAGCCACTCAAAATTTATTATTTGAAACTTTTTCGTGGACGAAGAATGCGCTGAAAAGTGACGAAACACGAACACAATTCGAACTGGTTTTATAAACTCGGTCTTCCTAACGGATTTCAGAAAATTGCTATGCTAATTTCTTGAATTGTTTGGGTCAGGTCTTTGTGTGTGACTCGTGAAGAAGTCGCGGGTGATTTTTTTGGACTGATCTTTTGGACTGATCTTTTGGACTGATCTTTTGGTCTACCCTTTTTCGGTTGTGCCAAGAACAACGTTTTAAAAAAACGCGAACAAATTTTTCGATAGATACGCAACTACTTACCTACTTACATAACTTAATCTAACCTAAGAAACATGGACAACTAAATATATTTTTACTGCTAGTTACATAACGTTGCGTAATGAAAGGTGATCACACTAAATTCTTCGCTTGTTAAAACACGTGATGAACACTAGGTTCGGGTCCTATTTGCAATCAACACCACATCTTTGTTTTGTATTTCAAGTAACACAAAGTCCTTTCTTTTAAGTCTTGGTTTGCACTATATCTGTGCTTACCAGAGTTGCTCTTCCAAAAGATTTAGTTTCGGTGTTCATAAAACGCCCATGTTAAGTAAGGCTGAAGTCCAGTCTCTACTCGTACTCTATTCGGCACGCATTAAAACGCACATGTCAAATGAAATTGACTTCAACACTCGCACCGGGTGTCACTGGGTGCAAAACGCTGTCAATTCACTAGTCCGGACGCCCCAATCATCCCGAAATTCTACAGGTATGTGACCGAAGTCGCGCGTAATTGTGTTTACCATCTATTTAAAAACATTCAAAAGCCTACGATACTAAACATGAGTAGGAAAATACATACTAGAAAACGAAACTTTACAAATAAACTCACGATAAAAAGATAATAAAAATTTAAAAAAAACAAAAAAAACAAAACAAAGCAAAAAATATATATATATATATTCATATGTAAATGTGGGGGCAGAGTCTACCTTGGCATTAAGTGCTCAATGCTGTGGTAGCAGAGCTGAGTATATATAAGTGAAAGAATCAAAGAGGACGCATCGATTCTCTTTTACTCTGAGTTTCGCGCCAAAGCGCTCGTCAGACAGAACTTTATTCAATGAGAACATACCTCCTTATATACAAAGTAGATAAGTAGCTAAGCTAAGAAGCTTAGAGCTAAGAAGCCGTCTTTATTAAACAAAAGAACAGAACTCATTTCTAAATGCCGCCGAGAGTAAGTTTTACTTAGCAAATTTCACAAGCCGCCAACAATAGCTTTATAGAATCTTTATTTCACACGTAGATCAGATCATTACACTGGTGAATTAATTAGCTACTTATCTAATTTGTATATAATGAGGTATGTTCTTCACTGAATAAAGTTTTGTCTAACGAGCGCTTAGGCGCGAAACTTAGAGTAACAGAGAATCGATGCGTCGTCTTTGATTCTTTCACTTATATATATCTATATATATATAGCTATATATAAAAATATTATGAGAGGGAAAAAGGGACGCAACTACATTTCCCGACAAGCCTGTTTCGTGAATCGCTTCACTCTTTAGGGGTTTAAACCCGTGAAGCGATTCACGAAACAGGCTCGTCGGGAAATGTAGTTGCGTCCCTTTTTCCCTCTCATAATATTTATTCTGCTCTGCTTCAACGTATTGAGCACTGTTCCACGCGAAAATCGACTTGCAGACTTCCTAGCTATATATATATATATATATATATATATATTATGAATATTTAACTTAACGGTGCTAGCTTTACAGGCAAAAATCGACGACGCTGCTTCTTAAAAAAAATTGATCCACAGGACTATATTTTATTCACAAAACAAGACAAATAGCTCGACATAGTTATGTAACATCACGCAATGGTAAAAACATCAACCACAAGAACACGATGTAACTAATGAAGCGTAAAATATTCGCAGGTAATAAACTCGTAAACGAAATGCACACAAAATGAGAATAAGATCCGCGTTAACAATGCATCACAGGGGATGATGTTACCTTACGCTCGTGTTCCTCATTTCAGCGTCATGTACAAGGGAATGGAATTGAGGGCCGCCAATTCTAGCTTAAAGGTTTGCTGAGAGCCTTTGGATGAGCCGTTACTCGGATGTCGCAGAACCCCGACCGTGAGAGCTTTCAAATTATGGTTCAATTATTTACACTCAGGGTAATTGCTGATTGCTCCCTATGAAATTACATACCCATAAACCGTGAATGTCGCCATAGTAATACTTAGACGTTAAGGAGAATTAACACATATTTCTCTTTTAAAGTATTCTTGCTTAAACCCGAAAAGGAACTTAAAACATTTTAGCAACATCGAAGTTATCTAAATGCTGAAGCCACAATGACATACAGTGTGGCTTTTAGTTGTCTATGTTATTCTGATAATCTTTTTTCCAGTAATGTCAAAGTCCAAACTATTTCCTGTTCTATTTTTATAACAGGCGGTTTTGTTTTTCTCTTGATTGACTATAAATAGTATTACGTAGAAAAGGTTTACCAGGCCACGCTATTTGTACCCACAAAAATTATATCAGATATAGCTTTCGTGTGAAAATTAACGTTTTTCAGGCTTCCTTTTCCCATCCTCTCCTCCCAGTTTAAACAGGAACATGCCAACAGACATGTCATTGTTTACATCCTTTATTATTACATAACTGCGGTGAGAATATGCCTCAAGCATGATATAGACCACTGTGTCGAAAATTTAGTTATTGAATGGATGACCAGCTGACTCGTTTTGATGTAAAAATTAGCTGCTAAGGAACTGTTTGTGGGCTGCCTAATAACCTCAAATATCACGTAATATAAGATTTTCATCTAAAATTAATTCGCATTCATTTGAGATAAATCTGTAACTGCCGTGTTTGCATACACTATGACACTTTCGTAAATAATTCCTTCTGAATAAAGAGAAGCTTCTAAATATTCCATTGGAAAGAAAACAGAGGATGAACAATAAATATTATCTTGGTGTTACTTATATATCAGTCTGTGGGAACTAGCGCAATTATATTTAATGTTTATTTTGTTGACCGTTCCACTTCAGCGATAAGTACAGGAAATCGTATTAATCAGTGACGTCTATCAGACTTAAGGGTGGGCAGATTTTTTCAATAGCAAGGTCAACTTTTTTTTTCAGGCACCTGAAAAACTGGTTTCCGCAAGTTCTTCATCTTTAGCCTCGACCTTGGCTAGTTTGTATACGAACTGACACATTGTTTTTCTGGTTCATCTAGTTATTGAATCGATGATCAGCTGACTTGTTTTGATGTAAAAATTAGCTGTTAAGGAACTATGCGTTCCTAATTTGGTCCGGAAACGGAAACTAGGCTTTGTGACTGTTCGCTCTGTTTTGTGGGCTGCCTAATACCCTCAAATATTACGTAATATAAGATTTTCATCTAAAATGAATTCGCATTCATTTGAGATAAATCTGTAACTGCCATGTTTGCATACATCGTGTGAATGGGTTTTGCAGACGCTGACACTTTTGCTGAGGATTCAATTCAAGAATTCAGTTGGCCACAAAGCGTAAGTTGTTACTTTTTTGTATCGTAGGGGATTTCTAAAGTGGCACACTGATTTATATGCTACATGTGTCTTCGTCGGTATTACGTATTGAATGCATAGATAAAATTTTCTCCCTGGCGTGTGTTCCATTTCACGAAATTTCTTTCAGTAATGTGACTGAACGAATTTCTCTAACTAAACGCTTACACGACAAGCTTGCTCCACTGAAGCAGCCTTCGAAAGCTTTTCTTCTGGTTTCTAAAGATAAAAATTACGCGTTCAAAACCGCATATAAAGTTTAACCCCGCATCAACTCAAGAAAAGTGGAATTTTTCATTCCTGTGGGTTCATTTTTTTCATTTTTGGAATGTTTATTGGTTCTTTTTTTACTAAGGAACTGTCTTACAACTGCGGAAGAATACCGTAATGTCTGCTCGTCATCACGTTTGCGACATGAGCAATATTTCGTTATGTTATAAACTTTAAATGGGTGAAAATTTCCTTAAGTCCGGTTATTTACATGATGGCCCTCCTACTTTATAAACTAGCCTAAAGAGGAAAACATTCAAAATAGCGTCTGCTCATTTTAACTTCTCACAAGTTCTACAACGACGAGAAATCGATCTCAGTGGATCTGTGAAGTCAAAAGATCATTCGTGAGTTAGCAACGTGAGCTACAAAGAATCTGGATGGGAATGCAGCTCATTAGCATCCGGCCTCAGGGTCTTTCAGATATTACTATTTGGCTGTTTGTGACACCCACTCCCGACTCATGAGCCGAAATCTTTGAACAGAGTGGTAAAGCAGTCTACTCGTCATAAAATATCCCAATTTATCTGTCATTTTCGCACAAAACGATATTGACTGTTTTTTGTTTTGTTTTTGTTTTTGTTTTTGTTTGTTTGTTTTGCTTTGTTTTGTTTTTTTAATGCATTAACCCGTTTTATTTATCATTCAATTGATCTTCAAGATTGAGCCTAATCTAAGTTATAACATGGGCGTTCTCTCGGATAAATCCGAAATAAAGTAAACTCACTTACTTACTTTGCAGCTTAAGGCCACAGAAATCAGAACTGTTACTGACTAAGGTGCGCTCATCGTGTTATGGGTCATAAGCTGCGCGTTGAATAGCGGAAGCTTGTGGCAATCCGAAGCACACTTTATGGATTTCCTTAATGAGATCACACGTTACCTGTTTTAACTTTTACTCAACAATAAATAAGGAACAACTGGACAATACAGGGACAGTTAATTCCACCAGGATCCTTTATGAACCATGGACCATTGAGAAAACGAAAAAAGCTTATCCGGTATGTCACCATAATAAATTAAAAGAAGACACAACACAATAAAATATGTTACTGGCGCATTTCTTTACACTTTCAGTTACTTCGTAAATCATCTGGATGATGACTAAAATTGTTCATTTGAAGTGGCTGGTTTGATATTTGTTTCGACATTACTGCAATCCAAATGGGTGCGTTTGTTTTTCTTTGCTAACATAAAATCGAAGGGAACTTCTCTCTTATAACATTATGCCTCAGGTGTGGCTTTTACTCTTACTTCTTCTTCTTTTTTTCTTTCTTTCCTTGTTCTTTTGGTAAAAGTGCGCCAGCAAACGTAATTTAATATGCGATTGGTTTCTGAAAAAAAGAAAAAAAAAATAAGTAGAAGTATGAAATCCCAAGGGGATGACCGAAAAAGGTCTCTGTTGAGAATAAAAAGAAGGTATACTTTACTGAACCGCAATGTCCGCGTTAAGGTTTGAGGGATGGTTTCTGCATTTAGAGATGGGAGTTACACAGACAAGTTGTTGGTAGTTTTGTCAGAGAAAATTTAAAAACTGATGATTCACAGTGGGTTCATTCAGGCTATTGCAAGCTAATGCTTTTCAAGGCCAAGAAATTTTTAGCCTTTTTGACGTCAGAAAAAAAACAAAAAAAACGGGTGTTCCTCTCTGTGATATTTCGGACCCATGTTTATATCTAAAGAAGAAAAAAATCATATTAATTTAAAGATGTAAGAAAGTTTCGCGGAGGTGATCTTTCACACCCTCCTAGGTAATTATTTATTAAATAAAAGCAGTCAACACAGTTTAAAAAAGATCCCCCGAACAACTTCCCGACAGCACTCAAATTAATTAAATGATACAAACAACAATAATCAATTAGGAATAAATTCATATGGCGTGTATCTTCCGGGACTGCGGGGCCGAATGGCAACCAGAACTGCAATATTGTAATTTCTCTAAAACATATGGCGCAGGCAATGGGAAATTGAGCTCTATTTGATAAATGGCAGACTCATCAATAATCTCTCAGCAGTTACTCAAGCTCTTCCCCTTCTTTCGTCACACAGGACTTTGAAACTTGCCACTTTTGCCATAATTATCTCTCCTCAAATCGATAAAAAGGGGCTGTGAGCCATAACACGTTCAGCACAAAGCTGTTTTAGTTGAACAGTGTTGTCAATAACACTTTTGCTAAAACGATATTCCACGACATGGCATATGACAGCTACACAAATCCAGTTAAAACCACAACACGTAAATCTGAAATCAAAGTAATGTAAAGAACAAGAGCAATAATAATAACAACTAACACAATAGCACCACTAAAATTGATGATGATGATCAAAATACAGGAGCAGTAATGATAATAACACTTATGTGACTTACAAAATAAAGAAATTGAAAATGTACAGCTTGTAGAGAATCATAAGAGCCACTTAAAGATTACTTACTTTAAAGTTGTAGCCTCTGTGTGCATTCAGGAGTCTGCCATTAATTAATTCTTTCGTTGACTCTTCTGAACGCTTGGTAATACTCAACGACCAGATAATACTCTTATTCCCATTCGAACGAGTATCGGGTTTTCTCTCTATCTACCGTCTTTCTTTTATTTGTTTTCTCGGATATTGTTGACTTGGTTTATGTCCCACTTTATTTAGACAACGGAAGAAACTAGGGCGACTATATCTGCATATCAAAATTGAGAGTTAGAGGACACTTTCGTAAATAATGTATTCTGAATAAAGAGAAGCTTCTAAATATTCCACTGGAAAGAAAACAGCGGATAAACAATGAATATTATCTTGGTGTTACTTATATATCAGTCTGTGGGAACTAGTGCAATCATATTTAATGTTTGGTTTGTTGACCGTTCCATTTCAGCGATAAGAACTGGAAATTGTATTAATCAGTGAAGTCTATCAGACTTAAATAAATCTTGGTAAAGGGTGGGCAGATTTTTTCAATCACAGTACGGTCAACTTATTTTTTCAGGCACCTGAAAAACTGGTTTCCACATGTTGTTCAATTTTTAGCCTCAACCTTGGCTAGTTTTTATACGAACTGACACATGGCTTTCCTGGTTCATGAATGGGCATCCATCTATAAAAGTGGGAAAGTTTCCAGTCCTTCTTCTGTGATGTGTGACATTCCTCTCCGTTATACCAGAATAGGACGAAACAAATGGCGAAAATACATGTACACGTATTTCTTGTTTACTGAGCTATCAAACTGGTTCAACGAGTAAGGAACATAATAATTACTATTAAGCTGTCCCTCTACTACATCTTCTCTTACAATTATTGTTATTGTTATGATAATGATAATAATAACTTCATAAATGTGTCAAATGAAGGCTGGAGAGGGAGAAAAAAAAAAGACCCTGAAGGAACATCCATGATATCTAAAGCTATTCACTTATATACAAATGGATTGGTTTAAAATCGACGAAAAAGCAAAAGCATTGGCACATCCCTAAAGGATGTTAGTTAAATTGATGCAGCTCGTAAAGTGAGTGTGGCGGCAATTATTCGATTCACGTTAAGAACAAATGGGCAAGATATGGACATTTAATTCTACCAGGATCCTATATTGACCATGGAACACTAAGACACCGAAAGAAATTTATCCAGTATGCCACCATAATAAATTAAAAGAAAACACAACACAACCTAATGTGTCCTGTAAATAAAATAAACATCACTAAATCTTGAAATTGAAAATAGTGAGAACTACACATTGGGAAACACAAAAATAAGCAAAAAGGTCAAGTAATGATATCTTAACTTATGCCTAGTGGCAATATACTTGTTACTGATAAAAAGGCCTTTTATCTTTTCGAGAGCAAAATTGATCTTCCTGGTAAAGTGTTTGTTTTGTGTTTTTCTTTTTCGTGTTTTTCTTGGAATCCAAAGGTTCTTTGGGTTAAGTTTATTATTACTAATGCATTTCTTTGCTCTTCAACTTACTACGTTCATCATGTGGATGATAAATAGAATCGATCATTTGAAGTGGCTGGTTTGATACGTGTTTCGACATTACTGCAGCTCAAATGGATGCACTTGTTTTTCTTTACTGACAAAAAATCGAAAGGAACTTCTCTCTTCTAACATCGTGCCACAGGCGGGGCTTTTACTAATACTTCTTCTTCAGTTTTTCTTTCTTTCCTTATTCTTTTGGAAAAAGTGCGTCATCATCTCGGTAAATGGCGGAGATTACTTTGCCCCGAAAAAAAATCGCAGCATGCATTCTACGGAGGCGGTATATTTCTATCATCAGTGTAAAGAATTACATCAACGCTTGCATTCGGTAGGTGTCTATGCGGTTACTTAACCATGTTGATTATAAGTTAAAGATTCATCTAATAATTAATACTTCATCTATGCTCGAATTTCAATTACGAAAACACAATAAATCTTGCATTGGAACCACTTGGCGCGATCTCATCATAAAGGCTGAAGTCTTCGATCGATCAGCTGAGCTTTCTATAGTTACGGGATCCAATCGTAGTGTATAGCTGAGGGTTGTTTTTAATCTCTTGTAACCCTCTTGGGTAGTGTATACCTGAGGGTTATTTTTAATCTCTTTTATACCCTCTTGGGTAGTGTATACCTGAGGGCTGTTTCAATCTGTTCTATACCCTCTTGGGTAGTGTATACCTGAGGGTTATTTTTAATCCCTTGCATACCCTCTTGGGTAGTGTATACCTTAGGGTTACTTTAAATCTTTTGTATACCCTCTTGGGTAGTGTATACCTAAGAGTTATTTTTAATCTCTTCTATACCCTCTTGGGTATTGTATACCCGAGGGTTACTTTTAATCTCTCCCATACCCTCTTGGGTAGTGTATAGCTGAGGGTTGTTTTTAATCTCTTTTATACCCTCTTGGGTAGTGTATAGCTGAGGGTTGTTTTTAATCTCTTTTATACGCTCTTGGGTAGTGTATACCTGAGGGCTGTTTCAATCTGTTCTATACCCTCTTGGATAGTGTATACCTGAGGGTTGTTTTTATTCTCTTCTATACCCTCTAGGGTAGTGTATACCTGTGGGTTTTTTTTAATCTCTTCTATACCCTCTTGGGTAGTATATACCTGAGGGTCATTTTTAATCTCTTCTATACCCTCTTGGGTAGTGTATACCTGAGGTTTATTTTTAATCTCTTTAATACCCTATTGAGTAGTGTATACCTGAGGGGTTTTTTAATCTCTTCTATATTGTTTTGGGTAGTATACACCTGGGGGTTATTTTTAATCTGTTTTATACCCTCTTGGGCAGTGTATACCTGAGGTTTATTTTTAACCTGTTCTATACCCTCTTGGGTAGTGTACGCCTGAGGGTTATTTCTAATCTGTTCTCTACCCTCTTGGGTATTGTATACCTGAGGGTTATTTTCAATCTCTTTTATACCCTCTTTGGTAGTGTATACCTGAGGGTTATTTTTAATCTCTTTTATACCCTCTTGGGTAGTGTATACCTGAGGGTTATTTTTAATATGTTCTATACCCTCTTGGGTAGAATATACCTGAGGGTAATTTTTAATCTGTGCTATACCCTCTCGGGTAGTGTACACCTGAGGGTTATTTTTAATCTCTTAAAACCTGAGGGTTACTTTTAATCTCTTCTATATCCCCTTGGCTATTATTTACCTGAGGATTATATTTAATCTGCCTTATACCCTGTTGGGTAGCGTACATCTGACTGTTATTTTTAACTTCTTCTTTACCCTCCTTACACGGCAGACGCGTTAGACGATTTTCATACGAGTGAATTTGTTCAAAATGACCTAAAATGTAATAACGGTGTTTTAGACCAGCTTCTCCACTGTTATAGTCGGTTGGCAAAAGTAATGTCTTCGGAAAAGCTAAAAATGCCGTTCCAAAACCTTCGCACATAAAAGATCATTATAAGAATAGTTGCATTGCGCCGAAGGTTGTAGACCAAACGGGGAGGGTTTATCTAATCAACAAAGTTTCTGGACTTTAAAAGTTCTGTGAAAAGAAGGGTTTGCTGGAGTTAACCTTAAATAGGCTTAGGTCTTCGATCATGGAGGTGAAATCGGCTTTACCGGTGCCGCCCTTTTTGCTATTTTTGAGTTTCTTCTTTTTACGTGTTTTAAAGTGTTCCTGTTATATGTTTCTCTAAAACTTGATCAGGACTATTTGTGAACCTTGTGTTAATGATTTACTGTTGTCTTCTTTAAGACAATTACTGTCTCTGCAGAGAAAATAAGCTTAGCGTACCGCCCCGAATTAGACCCGTTAAGTTTGTATAAAGCATTTCTCTGGACTCTTGTTTCTGGAAAGTGAGCGAACAAAGTAGAGTTGTATCTTGAAAATGATTAGAAATGTAATCATCGGAAGTTGCGGTTTTTTCCATTTCATTCGAGGAGAGCTTTCTAAACCTTTCTGGGGCAATTATTGGATGTCCTGGAATATCCAGCGAACACCTCATGCCACCAAGAGGCGTCAAACCTTAGCTTGAATTACTTTGCTAATTTGCATAAAAATTTTTTTCCGACGCAAAGTCAAATAGAAGTATAGTCAACTTATTTTTTCAGGCACCTGAAAGATGGTCTCCGAATGTTCTTCAATTTTTAGCCTCAATGGTGCACCTGGGCCAGTTTGTATACGAACTATTACATGGTTTTCTGGTTCTTGAATGGGCACCCATCTTTGAAAGCAAGGAAGTTTCCAGTCTTTCCTCTGGAGTGTGTGTCATTGCTTTTTTTCCGCCTATATAGGACGAAACAAAATGGCAAAAATACATGTACGCGTATCTCTTGTTTATCGAGCTTTCAATAAACTAGTTCAACAAGTGTCTCATATGAGGAACATAATAATCACCATTATGCTTTCCTTCTACAGCATCATCTCTTACTATTATTGTTATTCTTATGCTAATGATGATGACGACTTCATAAAAGTGTCAAATGAAGTCTGGAGAAGGAGAAAAAAGCCCCTGTTGTTAGGGAACACTTACGATATCTAAAGCTTTTCACTAATATACAAATGGACTGGTTAAAATCGACTAACAAGCTAGAACGATGGTACAGTCCTCAAGGATGCTATTTAAATGAAGTCGGCGTATTCGGCCCTTAAACAGCCTAAGACTGGCCGCAGATATGTCCTCAATTAATATTTACCTCAGAGTCTAGGCTCAAACATCTGATTTAATTTTTTAATGTAATAGTTCTAAGCAGGAAGTCTCTCTGCTGAAGATTTTAAAAGTGGCTGTTTGTCAAAAACGTGTTAAAAATAGTGTACCTGTACAAATTATGTTTTACCTAATACTTTAAAATCACGAATGTCTTGTATTCTCTGATAATACATACATGGTAAGTTGGCTTTTTCTACAAACTACTAGTTACTAAAGAACGGTTTATCTTTGAATTTAGCGCGCAGTGTCCTCGTTGCTTTGCTCGTTCTAATCCGCGAGTTTCTGAGGTACCACTCTTACCATGTGCATTGTTTAGGGCCAAAGGAAAGGACGGAAAAGGGGTCAATCATAAAAAGCTGTCCGTCATGAAAAGCTTGTCGGTGTCTTATTTCTAAGCTTCAGATCTGGCTATTGTCATAATACCTCGCTTTTGGGCCAGTTACCCCATGAACTAATTCATGGTTTTCTAGTCTTGAATGGGCAACCTTCTTTAAAAGCGGGGAGGTTTCCAGCGACACCTCACATGTTCCTCTTCTCTTTCGTTTGACTTCCTTGCCTGTCAGTTCTGCGAAAAAAGGGCGAGAATTACGTAAACAAATGAAGGAATAACGGGTATTTCTGTCTTCACTACCTTTGGTTCTTAGTTCACTCTGTTTCATAACCATTAACATAATTAAATGTAATTTGAAGGCCCCATCAGAAGCTGTTAATCTAATTATAACTCGGAAACTATGTAAACTATAGATAATACACTCTATTAGAAAAAAAAAGGAAAAATTTAAGAGAACGAAATATGTGTTACTCATAATTCATTTGTGAGAAAAACAGCAATACCTTGTTCCGTAGCGGAGGTTGAGGTATCGGATCTGAAAAAAACTGTGTTTGTTTTCTTACAAGATATATAATTTACAATATCCTTCAAATGGCACATGGCTAAAGTATGGATTATTACAAGGAAATACTTATGGCTTAATCTCTTCCGTATCTTCTTAAGTAGTGTATACCTAGGGATTATTTTAAATTTTTTTTATACCCTCTTGGGTAGCGTATACCTGAGAGTTATTTTTAATATCTTCTTGTTGTGTCTCGCGGAATTGAATGAGTCAAACTAGTACAACAAAACAAGATTTAATCAAACACAGCGGTTTACATTAAACGACAGGCGCACATGGCATGCGTGCGCATAATAGTAACAAAACCGCAGACCATCATGTGCGACACAGCACTTCTATACCCTTTCAGGTAGTGTATACCTGAGAGATATTTTAAATCTCTTCTACTCCCTCTTGGGTAGTGTATACCTGAGGACTATTTTTAATCTCTTCAATACCCTCTTGGGTAGTGTATAACTGAGAGTTATTTTTTTTCTCTCCTATGCCCTCTTGATTAGTGTATATCTGAGGGTTATTTTTAATCTCTCCTATACCCACTTGGGTAGTGTATACCTGAAGATCTATTTTTAGCCTCTCCTACACCCTCTTGGGTAGTGTGTAACAAAAGGCTATATTTAATCTCTACTATACTCTCTTTTTTTAATCTCCTCCATACCCTCTTGGGTAGTGTATACCTGAGGGTTATTTTTAATCTCTTTTATACCCTCTTGGGTAGTGTATACCTGAGGGCTGTTTCAATCTCTTCCATACCCTCTCGGGTAGTATGTACCTAAAAGCTATTTTAAATCTCTTCTATACCCTCTTGAGTACCCTCTTGAGTAGTGTAGACCTGAGGGTCATTTTTTTATCTATCCTATATACCCTCTTGAGAAGTCTATACCTGAGGGTTATTTTTTAATCTCTTCTATACCCTCTTGGGAAGTGTATACCTGAGGTTTATTTTTAATCACTTTAACACCCTCTTGGGTAGTGTATATCTGAGGGCTTTTTTTAATCTCTTCTATACCCTCTTGGGTAGTGTATACCTAAGGGTTATTTTTAATCTCTTCTTTGTCATCTTGGGTAGTGTATACCTAAGGGTTATTATTTAGTTCTTCCATACCTTGTCGGGTAGCAAATACCTCAGGGTTACTTTTAATCTCTTTTAGACCCTCTTGGGTAGTGTATATCTGAGGTTTACCTTGAATCTCTTCTATATCCTCTTGGGTAGTGTATAGTTGATGCTTATTTTAAATCTCCCCTATACCCTTTTGGGTAGTGTTTACCTGAGGGTTATTTTTAATCTCTTCCATTCCCTCTGGAGTAGTATAACATTGAGGATTATTTGTTAGTTCTCCTATACCCTCTCAGATATTATATACCTGAGAGGTACTTTCAATCTCTTTTAGACCCTTTTGGGTAGTGTATACCTGAGGTTTGCTTTTAATCTCTTTTAGATATGATATCCCATATACCCTCTTGGGTTGTGTATACCTTTAGGGATATTATTCATCTCTTCCACACCCTCTTGGGTAGTGCATAACTGAGGGTTTATTTTTTAGTTGTTTAATTTTGAATAATAAATATCATGATCTTTAATTTATAAACATATACATGTATGTATGTCTCTTGATAAATTTTGTAGAAATACCTTTTTATTGAGCCAATTTAATCTCTATTGTATTCTCCTGGGTAGTGTATACCTGAGGGTAATTTCTTATCTCTTCCATACCCAGTTGGGTAGTGTATACCTGAGAGTTACTTTTAATATCCTCTTTACTCTCTTGGGTAGTGCATAGCTGATGGTTATCTTTAATCTCTTCTATACCCTTTTGGGTAATGTATACCTTAAATCTGTCTTAAATCTCTTAAATCTCTTTTATTCCCTCTCGGGTAGTGTATACCTGAGGGCTATCTTTGATGTCTCCGATACCCTCCTGAGTAGTGTATATCTAAGGATTTTCTAAAATCTCTTCTCTACCCTCTTGGGTAGTGTATACCTGAAGGTTTTTTGTTAATCTTTCCCATACCTTCTCGGGTAATGTATAGCTGAGGGTTATTTTCGGCTCTTCTAAACCATCCTGAGTAGTGTTTACCTGAAGGTTGCTTATAATCTCTTCTATACTCTTATGGGCAGTTTATGCCTAGGGGGTATTTTTAATTTCCTCTCTTTCTTCTTGGTTATTATATACCTGGAGGTCATTTTCAATCTTTTCTATTCCCTCCTGAATATTGCATATCTGAGGGTTACTTTTAGTCTCTTTTAGACCCTCTTGGGTAGTGTACACCTGAAGTTTACTTTTCATAACCTCTTGGGTAGTGTATACCTGAGGTTTACTTCTTATCTCTTTCATACCCTTGGGTAGTGTATACCTTAGGGTTACTTTTAATCTCTTTTATACCCTCACAGGTAGTGTATACCTGAGAGTTATTTTAAATCTTTTCTATTCCCTCCTGTGTAGTGTATACTTCAGGGTTATTTTTTTAGTTCTTCTATACACTCTCGGGTACTGTATACTTGAGAAGTACTTTTTATCTCTTTTAGACCCTCTTGGGTAGTGTATACCTGAGGTTTACTTTTAATCTCTTTGATACCCTCTTGGGTAGCGATACCTTAGGGTTATTTTTTTATCTCTCCCATACCCTCTTGGGTAGTGTATACCCGAGGGATATTTTTTATCTCTCCCAGACTCTCTGGGGTAGTGTATACCTCAGGAACATTATCAATCTCTTCTATACCCTCTTGTGTAGTGTATACCTAATAATTAGTTTAATTAGGTTAATTTTTTAGTTGTTTAGATTTTTGTTGGACTTGGAAGAGCGCCAATGACTTTCCCTGAAAGGCTGTAAATCTTAAAACTTGCCAGAAATTCGTGGGAATTTTCAGGAATTTTCTAGAAATGTTTAAGAATTATTAATAGTTTTAATTTATAATTTTAAAGGCAACTTACATAAAATAAATACTAAAAATTCAAAAATCTCAAAAGTCTTCGATGAAATTTATTTACATGCTTAACTAAGGTTTACCTCTGAAATATTTTTGATTGTATATTGACATCAACATGTAGTAATATTAGGATGGAATTTGATTTCTTTTTCTTTTCTTGAAAACTTCATAAGAATTATCCTCAAATATAGCTATTCATATGAAATAGTCCTAATCAATCATTAAATTTGGTTGGAAACAAATTTTGAATGAAATCTGTTGATTCTTTTCCATTTAATACAATAACTTGAATTATATTCATTGCAATTAATACTATCAGTCCAAAAATAGTCTTTAAATAAATAATTTAATTTTGGATGATCACACAAATGGCATTTAACCATTTTTCTCCAAGAGTTCAAGCTTTGACTTGATTTCATATGGTTGTAACTTCTTTGGATAAAGCTCTCGTGTGTGAACATTGAAATGTAAACTGTCAAGCAGTATTTTCATGTTTTATTGTTTGTTTTTGTTGATTCTGCAAATTGAAATTCAAAGATTTCTTCTCAATTTTGACCTAGCACTCTTGGAAGTGAAGTAGTTAATCACAGTTAAATAAATTTGATCTATATATATGTGTATGTGTTTGGGGCTTAACAATCGAATTATTATTTTTATGCAAATTTATAAAGTATATAAACGATCACTATGAAATCAAAACCCATGAAAATCTCGTGAAATAATTCATTGTAAATTCACAGATTTTTCACATGATTTTCATGGTTAAATCAATGACATTTTCATGGTCTCAATGCCATAAAAAAGACCTGAAAAATCTCATGAAAAACCTGTGAACATTTTCATATTTCATATTAGAGGTCCTTTCATAAGACATTCCAGCAAGAAATGCTTGTTCGAAAAAGTCGAGCATGTCGGCAGGGTATTCGGTGAAGCATCTGTTTCCATATTTGAACGCTGACGACAGTACGTCAAAGGAAATGAGTGGGTCCTCCATTAGTGACCCAATAAGTGCACTTCCGTATTCCTCTAGAATAAGATGATAGGAGCAACTCCTCCATCCTCAAATTTTAAACGTCCTTTCATATGACATTCCAGCAGGAAATGCTTGTTCGAAAAAGTCAGGCATGTCGGCAGGGTATTCGGTGAAGCATCTGTTTCCATATTTGAACGCTGACGACAGTAGGTCAGAGGAAAATGAGTGGGTCCTCCATTAGTGACCCAATAAGTGCACTTCCGTATTCCTCTAGAACAAGATGATAGGAGCAACTCCTCCATCCTCAAATTTTAAACGTCCTTTCGTATGACATTCCAGCAGGAAATGCTTGTTCGAAAAAGTCGGGCATGTCGGCAGGGTATTCGGTGAAGCATCTGTTTCCATATTTGAACGCTGACGACAGTACGTCAAAGGAAATGAGAGGTTCCTCCATTAGTGACCCAATAAGTGGACTTCCGTATTCCTTCTAGAATAAGATGATAGGAGCAACTCCTCCATCCTCAAATTTTAAATGTCCTTTCATATGACATTCCAGCAGGAAATGCTTGTTCGAAAAAGTCGGGCATGTCGGCAGGGTATTCAGTGAAGCATCTGTTTCCATATTTGAACGCTGACGACAGTACGTCAAAGGAAATGAGAGGGGTCCTCCATTAGTGACCCAATAAGTGCACTTCCGTATTCCTCTAGAATAAGATGATAGGAGCAACTCCTCCATCCTCAAATTTTAAATGTCCTTTCATATGACATTCCAGCAGGAAATGCTTGTTCGAAAAAGTCGAGCATGTCGGCAGGGTATTCGGTGAAGCATCTGTTTCCATATTTGAACGCTGACGACAGTACGTCAAAGGAAATGAGAGGGGTCCTCCATTAGTGACCCAATAAGTGCACTTCCGTATTCCTCTAGAATAAGATGATAGGAGCAACTCCTCCATCCTCAAATTTTAAATGTCCTTTCGTATGACATTCCAGCAGGAAATGCTTGTTCGAAAAAGTCGGGCATGTCGGCAGGGTATTCGGTGAAGCATCTGTTTCCATATTTGAACGCTGACGACAGTACGTCAAAGGAAATGAGAGGTTCCTCCATTAGTGACCCAATAAGTGGACTTCCGTATTCCTTCTAGAATAAGATGATAGGAGCAACTCCTCCATCCTCAAATTTTAAATGTCCTTTCATATGACATTCCAGCAGGAAATGCTTGTTCGAAAAAGTCGGGCATGTCGGCAGGGTATTCAGTGAAGCATCTGTTTCCATATTTGAACGCTGACGACAGTACGTCAAAGGAAATGAGAGGGGTCCTCCATTAGTGACCCAATAAGTGCACTTCCGTATTCCTCTAGAATAAGATGATAGGAGCAACTCCTCCATCCCCAAATTTTAAATGTCCTTTCATATGACATTCCAGCAGGAAATGCTTGTTCGAAAAAGTCGAGCATGTCGGCAGGGTATTCGGTGAAGCATCTGTTTCCATATTTGAACGCTGACGACAGTACGTCAAAGGAAATGAGAGGTTCCTCCATTAGTGACCCAATAAGTGGACTTCCGTATTCCTTCTAGAATAAGATGATAGGAGCAACTCCTCCATCCTCAAATTTTAAATGTCCTTTCATATGACATTCCAGCAGGAAATGCTTGTTCGAAAAAGTCGGGCATGTCGGCAGGGTATTCGTGAAGCATCTGTTTCCATATTTGAACGCTGACGACAGTACGTCAAAGGAAATGAGAGGTTCCTCCATTAGTGACCCAATAAGTGCACTTCTGTATTCCTCTAGAATAAGATGATAGGAGTAACTCCTCCATCCTCAAATTTTAAATGTCCTTTCATATGACATTCCAGCAGGAAACGCTTGTTCGAAAAAGTCGGGCATGTCGGCAGGGTATTCGTGAAGCATCTGTTTCCACATTTGAACGCTGACGACAGTACGTCAAAGGAAATGAGAGGTTCCTCCATTAGTGACCCAATAAGTGCACTTCTGTATTCCTCTAGAATAAGATGATAGGAGTAACTCCTCCATCCTCAAATTTTAAATGTCCTTTCATATGACATTCCAGCAGGAAATGCTTGTTCGAAAAAGTCGGGCATGTCGGCAGGGTATTCGGTGAAGCATCTGTTTCCATATTTGAACGCTGACGACAGTACGTCAAAGGAAATGAGAGGGGTCCTCATTTAGTGACCCAATAAGTGCACTTCTGTATTCCTCTAGAATAAGATAATAGGAGTGTTAGAAATTATTTTCAGAAACGGCTTTCGTATGACCTGAAATAAACGAAAATTAGGGAGAACCAAATGTTATGCCCGTGATAATTCAAACTTAAGTAAAATACTGCATAACATTTCTTGTTAAGTTGTAGGAAATTAAAGTATTGCAAATAAATTTAGCTGTGACTGAGCTTTCATACGATAATTTGCTGTGGCTTTCCAATTCGCCTAACTCTGGAAGCAGAAGAAGAAGTCAATGTCACATATAGACTGTTGGTAATTTGCAAACGCGGATAAAAACAGGCTCATAGTTTATGACCGAAAATCTTCTTATGTATCTTTGATCTTGTTCACTTTGCTTTTCAAAAGAGTCTTTATTCATTTAGGCAATTTCCAAAAATCATTGATGACGGAATATCGGGTCTTATTTGACAACTGCAATGTGATCTTATTCAACTCTTTGTTTAACAATAAATTGTGATGCATAATAATGAAATAATTCATCGTGGTTGGTCTTTTAAGTGACACTTACTCGTTAGGCTTTTCTTTTCCTTCACCTTCGATCTCAAAGTAATGTTCTTCATATAGTGTGGACCTGAAAGCTATTTTTAATATCTTCTCTACCCCCTTAGGTAGTGTATAACTGATGGTTATTTTAAATCCCTCCAATTTAATCCTGGGTAGTGTATACCTGAGGGTTATTTTTAATCTTTTATACCCTCTTGGGTTCTGTATACCTGAGGGTAAGTTTTAATCTCTACTATACTCTCTTGGAAGGTGTATATCTGTGTGTTACTTTTTATCACTTCTATACCCTCTGGGGTAGTGTGGACCTGAAAGCTATTTTCAATATCTTCTCTACCCACTTTGGTAGTGTATACCTGTTGTTTACTTTTAATCTCTTTTATACCCTCCTAGATAGTGCATACCTGAAGTTAATTTTTAATCTCTTCTTTAACCTTTTGAGCAATGTATGCCACAGGGTTATTTTTAATATCCTCTATACCCTCTTGGGTAGTGTATAGCTGATTGTTATTTTAAATCCCTTCTATTTCCTATTGGGTAGTGTATACCTGAGGGTTATTTTTTTAGTTCTTCTATGCCCTCTCGGGTACTGTATACCTGAGAATTACTTTTAATCTCTTTTAGACCGTCTTGGGTAGAGCATACCTGAAGTTCACTTTTAATCTCTTTTATACCCTCTTGGGTAGTGTGTATCTTAGGGTTATGTTTGATCTCTCCAATACCCTCTTTGGTAATGTATAACTTAGGCTTACTTTTAATCTCTTCTAGTGTAAACCTGAGTTTATATAAATTTGGCGCAGAATGGCTTTTGTTTGAAGGACATATACTTACTTAATGGCATGAATTAGTTATGCCGCACTAGAGCTCTCATGTGGGTTGTCGAGAGACTATAATTGGTTGCAGTTTGCCCTTACAAATGCAAATTTACTCAAAACTGCCTGCAGTTGCGAATACCCAGTGGAATTGAACTGTCCATCAAATGTACAAGAAGAGAACAAACAATAGAGTTCCGAGCAATCCCGATCGCTTAATCCGATCATAGGATTATTTAGTAGTCA
>NC_089312.1:28371491-28406491 GCF_036669915.1 Pocillopora verrucosa | reverse complement strand
TTTCAATGAAGCCGATGTTTACCTTGTCTGAATAGTCAATCCTTTTATCAACCGTAAAAAAGGGAAAAAAGAATACCGCCCCAGACCTATATTACACTACAAAATTAAACATTTTTGCTGTTCCTTCGCTACATACGACCGTTTATGTACATCATGTTACTTTCCGTAGAGCAGGCCTCAAGATGCACATGCAACGAGTATTGTAGTTAAAATGACCTAGCGCTTTTACTCAGTAAATTCTATTTCAGTCTCTTGTACCACTACATTAATTTTTTTTCTGTGATTCGTGCCGCTGTTATTTCGTGTTGTGCCACTAGACTTCAGTACCTCTCGTTTTTCTTCATAATTTCATATAATTTGGAAACCATTATCGTTTTTTCCCTTTTTACTGAATATTTCTTCACAATCATGACATCTCCTTTGAGCACCACCTTCTTAGAGTTGCAATGCATGGCGAAACCATGTAGAAACCCAAGATGGAGTTGTTTACGACAAGTTCTTGGTTAACGAAAAAAAAGGAAACGAACTCAAAATGAACACTAATGAAAGGGTTACACTTAGTTACACTTAGGGAAAAGATTATAGCATGACCTTCGTCTTTTCGCACTCGAGTCATATCGCACGCGTACGTTAAGCGTGACACTTAGCACACTAGCTGGGAGGCTTATAGAATATGCCATAAAATATGCGCATATCCGTGAGATTGGTGACTCGCTTAGCGTGTCGCGTCATTGCACGCGTTCTTGTACCTTATGCCAAAAAAAAAGCCCTCTTTACATCTAAAACATTCAGTCTACTTGGTCACTGCTGTGGAAGTCGGCTGAACGGCCCTGATGAAGGAGGGGGATTATTTCGCCCGATCCCGGGAAAAAGCAAGGAATATTGCAGCCGATACCATATGTCCACTCCATTAGGTGCTCTCCTACAGTGAAAAAGATAAAGGCAACGCTCGTACTTGTGGTACTGCTTTCCCTTGATACCACAAATTCGTGCCTCGTATTAGCGGGGTGCCGGCCAGAAATCACTTCGATATGTACTCATGTAACATTTTTCGCTAACCAGTTGCAGTGTACATTTTGAATTCGCATATAACCCATAATTCAGGGTATTTCAATAAGTATGCAAAGGAAAAGTGGTATTTGAGTAACATTCTGAGCAGTCTTAACTCTTTGTAGCTTGTGTACATTTAATTTCAGTTCCTAACCGCTGCTTTTTTTGCTTAAAAGAACTAAATGTAAAAAAAGGAAGAAGAAGCGTAGCGTCTATTTGGCTTCCTCAGTATTTCCTCTTTTATATTTTGGGTATTCACGGGTATCTAACTCTTTTCGTTCGCTTTAAACTTGCATCATGGTGGTAAGAACTGACTGCGGAGAGTATGGGAGTTATGATGTATTCTGAACTTTACCGCCACGAATCGAAAACAGAGATGTAAATCAGTTGCTGCTATTAAGGATTCAGTTAATGTAAATCACTCTGTAGGTTCTGAGTTGTTTATTTTTGTGCTAAAGTCAGTTTCTCAAAATTCATGCTTCAATTTTATATTAAGGATGAACAATTGGCTCGCTTAATGCCATTAACTAGGGAGAAGGATAATTACACAATTGATCATCAATGCTTTATTTTATTTTTCAACCGACCTGATTCGTATTACAATAACGTCGGAGGTAATGAGGTGATTAAAATAGTTCCATCCCAGTTACAAAGGGTTAACATGAGCCACAGCAGTTTCTTCCAGCAGGACCTTTTTGTCTTCAATGTCGGTCCTCACAATGTGATGTTCTACGACGTGGTTCTGAGGCAGCGTGACCGGCTCCTTTGTTCTGTGCAAAAGGAAAGAAATACTTATGAAATAAAAAATATGTGTTTTACGTTACCTATCAGCGTTGGGTTTTTCACTTGTTTTATGAACATCAATGCTTTTGAACTTTGCTTTTGGCACAGTGAAGTTCAGCAATTACTTGTATAAATAATGACCATTTTCCCCCGAACATCTTTTACTAAGAAATACAGGGAAGGGAACGTTCTAAGCTTTAAAGGATATTATAATAGATAACTCTGGGTATCTTGTGGAGAATCTTATTCCATCCCAAATATTTTATCGACAAGGGAAATTAGTATTAAGCCGTTTTCTCAAGGCCTTTTTCATCTCAGGGTTCTCTTCGGTTGCTTTTATCCCGTAAAACACAGAAGATGAGATCCAAATGCTCAAAAGGAATGATATTCAACAGTTGGAGCTGTTTCAGAGACAGAATACTTACTTGTAAGAAGTGTGAAACTGGCAACTGTGATAACCGCCTCCTTTGAGTTGTAGGAACATAGTTACATCACCTCTCAATATGTTGTTGGAGACAGTCATTTTCTGAAAGGAAGGGTCCCAGCCAATTGTCCTCTTTTGCATTATGGGTCCGTTAGCGGGAAAGTTAACGCCATGAAACATGGATATGTGCTTAAACAAATTTCCCTCAAGACTGTATAATTAAGAAAATTTGAGATATCAATTAAAATACGTAAAATTACTCTTGTAACTGTGTCACATACCTAGAATGCAATGCACTCTGTAGAATAATGCTACGACATTTTTCAAACTTAATCCATTTTCTCACAGATGCCTATTTCAAAATTTAGCAGTCTGCATACTCTCTGGTTATTATGCCTTTTGTGTATGTTTGTTCCCCTGTAGCTAGACGAGAAACGTTCTCGAGAGAATCACAACTTAGTTACACTTCCAAAAGGGTGCTCCCTTCTCCGTGTAAAAAAGGACCTTGAAGATCAATTTTAAAGATTATTGTGTCAATCCGATACTAATCATCACTTTTATACCAAATGTGTCCACTGGCTGTAGCAACTCCTCCATCCTCATATGTAAATGCCCTTTCAAATGACATTCCAGCAGGAAATGCTTGTTTGAAATAGTCAGGCATGTCGGCAGGATACTTAGTAAAGCATCTGTTTCCATATTTGAACACTGTCGACAGTATGTCAAAGGAAAATGGAAGGGGTCCTCCCTTGGTGACCCGAAAGTGGACTTCTGTACTCCTCTAAAATAAGATGATAAAAGTGTTGGAAATTATTTTCAGAAACAGCTCGTGTATGACCTAAAAAAGTATCGCAAATAAATTTAGCTGTGACTGAGCTTTTATACGATAATTTGAAGTAGCTTTACACTTCGCTTGGTTCTGGAAGCAGATGAAGAATCGGTCGATGTCATAGACTGTTGGTAATTTGTATCACAAATGAATTTAGCTGTGACTGAGCTCTACAGCAGCCATTACACCTCGCCTGATCATGGGAGCTGATGAAAAAGTTGCTGTCATAGACCGTAGGTAATTTGCAAACTCGAATAAAAACAAGACATAGTTTTTGCTGAAAAATTTTCATATGAATCTTTGATCTTGTTCACTTTGCTTTTCAAAAAAGTCCTTATTCATTTTTGATAATTTCCCAAAATCATTTATACTTCGATGTCAGGCCCCTATGTGACGCCTGCACTTTGATCTTATCAACTCTGTGTTTAAAAATAAATCTCAATATATGATAATGAAATAATTCATCGTGGTCTGTCTTTTAAGAGACACTTACTCGTAAGGCTTTCCTTTCCTTCACCTTCGATCTCAAAGTAATGTCCATTGACACTACCCTTCATTTCAAATTTCAAATTCATGTCTTTTAGAATGACCTGAATAAGTAAAAGGAAAGAAACGGCTATTTTCTACTGACATTGATAATTCAAAGACCCAAGCTGATTTTGATTAACTGCCAGCGCATGCGCATTACAATAGAAATTATTGATTTCTACTCTTACTGCACAGCTTACGCCATATCAAATTAACTCAGTGCACCTGATTAATGGGAAATGGGCATGCTGGCGCACTAATTTACTTCTTGTTTCTCTAATTACATTTTCTGTGATTTTTTGTCATTTTCAAAATATTATTGTAAACTTTCGAATGCTGTGGGTACATTACTTTGTACCAATTGTATTCAGTGTTTTTTAATGTGCCACGCGCAGCTAGTTTATTAACAGAAGTGATATTTTAATGAACTGTGAACTGTGAACTGTGAACAAAATTCTTGTGTCACGCGCAATGCAACTTCATTCAAAAATACATTTGATAATGCTTATTGACGCCCATTTCCCATTCATCTTTGAGTGTTTTAATGATAAAGTGAAATGCGTTAGCCAAATAAACTCTTAAAAACAATGGGACTGTTATTTAAACAAAGTTTAACCGTTGTTAACAGAACCGCGTTGTAAACTATCTTGAATTTAGCTTAGTCTTTTGTACGAAAATTTTTTTTTGCGAACAGTGCCAAGAGGGCCGAAAGCTAGCAGTTAAAGGATATATGTTTAATGAAAACAGGATCACATTCAATAATAGCACCTTTATCAAAATAATTATTAATTTTAAATTTTGATGGATGGACAAAACTTAAATTACCCGCTGGCAATGGTTGAATCAGTGTCCATCCATAAAGATTATCTGCATCAAGATAAATAATACTAGAAGAATCTTCGTTTTCATTAAAATTAACGAAATATTTATTATTCGCTTTTGCAAATCGATGTGCAAGATTGCCTATGTCACCCAGCATCATTTTTTTGACTGGTTTTTTCTATTTCAATATTACCAATCAACTCGAGTTTAACATTCGTCTTTTAAGCATTGCATCGAAGGCAAAATTAGGTGCGGAAAGATAAGGTGATGGATCTAAACCATAGTATTTAAGGCACGTACTCCTGAAATTCTTAGAGACATCTGTAAGTGAGGAAATGTCAGTCTTCAAATATATATCATGATATTCGCCAATAATTCTACATTCATATTTTTTGTAAACATGAAATGCAAATATAAATTCTTCATCGGTAATACTATATTCACTTAGCGTACTATAAAATTTTCCTTTAGGTGGGAATCTTTCAAAACTATCCATATATTCATATGGGTAAATGCCCTTGTGTGTTAAAATTGCATCTGGAGTGTATTTATATTGTGACAGTTCAAGATTTTTCACTAAATTTTCAGGAGAACTTGCATATTCTTTTATTTTGTTTTGCAGTAAACTATTAATCTTGGTAAAGGTGTAAGTTTTTCTTTGAATGTTTGTTCTTCTCAAAGTTACGAGGTTTTCCGCAAAATTTTGTTCCTGGTAAAGGTACTAAATTTAAGTTTGACATAATTTCTTCTCTTGTAAGCACATTTTTCTTTGTTCTTGGAAAAGGAACTTGTTTTTTATTAAACTCACTTTACATGGTTTTAAGAATTTTGTTTTCTTTAATTTATTGTTATTAACAAATGCATTATGGTCGGTTGCGTTCGTTATTATATATTATATAAAGATTTTTTAAAAAATATTTACTGGGCTAGTGCATTTCGATGTATTAGTACACTCAGTGACAAATGGGAAATGGGCATTTATAAGCATTATGTAAAGTATTTCTGAATAAATTTGGGTTGCGCGTGACATTGAAATTTTGAATAAAACAATTTACTTAAACGTAATTATGTTAATAACACTGAATACACTTTGTTTTAAAATACTATATCCAGAGCAAGCGCAAGGTTATAGAAATATTTCAAAAATAAAGTAAAAAAATAAATAAATAACCAAAAAAAAGTAGTTGGGGGACTTTTGGGATACAAGAAGTAAATTAATGCGCCGGCACGCCCATTTCCCGTCCATCATGAGCCTCACACCATTTGGCTCTCTACATAATTGTCGTAGTCTTTGGCCTTCTTTTAAAATATTTCCTTGTGCTGCAATATTTTACTGCTTTAGGAATCAAACACTGCACTGAATTTAGCTTCGAGTTGAGTTGGAAGCTTGAGACATGCAGAATGAATTAAAGCTATAACTGATAAATGAAGGCAGGTTGATTAGCTTGTATAGCGACACACAACGACGGCATTTTTCTGTCTGTGGTCGGTGGGGCATGATCTGTTTTAGTAACTATTTGAACTGGCTAAATAAAGCGATCAAGTTCAGCCTATCATTTATCTTTGCCTAGCAAATTTTTTTTCCGGCGTGGTTTTATTAATGATATACATAAGTATAAAGAGGGAGCTACACAAAACTGACTGGAAGTTAACAGCAATGATGGGGGGGCTCATGTAGGAGGTCAAAATAATATTACCTGAATCAACCAAAATACTTCGACTCCTACCCTTAGTCGATAGATAATGGCCAATACCGAAGATGAAGTTTTGTGCCCTCAACATTTGCCAATTCTACTTGAAAACAGACTGGAACAATCAGAAGGGCTCACCTGTGAGGATTATTGTTTCCTTGATTTTCATCCGCAGGTGAATAAATTCATTTCATTAAGATGAAGTTCAGAATTTTCCACGGGAAAGAAAACTCTCAAAAGTTTCCATTTCCCAACGTGTGGATCGCTAGTTGTTTAGTAGCATGCCGCGCCCAACTAGTATCTGAGTAGCACAGGTTTGAATCCTGTCGGAGTCTAATATTTTCAAGATTCTTTTCTGCAATTTCTAAAGTTACAGCTCACTTGCTAGGATCATTGCTTCACTTGATTTTAGTGTTCGAAGATTTTAGTGTCGATGATGTTAGTGTTCGATGATGTTTTGGGTGTGGCATACCAACTTGCGTGCTGACGATTCTTCCCTATTCTTTGTTACCAGGGTAAGTTTGACTCTCTTTACTGGGTTTCACGAATTCACTAACCTGCTTTGAAAGAGACATGTTGAGGATAAACCACTTGATTTTCAAAACTGGATTGCGAGCTGAGATAGTCTGTTGTAGTTCACTCCGTCGCCGACCAAGCTGAACTGTCTGGAGCGTTAGGGTAGCTTGATTTTAAAAGATAGGATAGAACAGACAAACGCTCATTGATGAGATGATACCACGTGAACTATCGTGTGATATTTAACAATTGGTTCATGCTTAGTTCGCGTGTATCGTCTGAGTATCCAAAGCTATTTTCGTCGCTTGAAAGAGCCTATTCATTCATTGTTTTTTAATAGATTCTCGTTTGTTATATTGAATAATCATTTTAGGCGCCAAGGGTATGTCTCGATCGCCACGGACAGAAAAACAATATCTAAAATTTTGAAGCCTCGAGGCCAAATTCTACGGAAACTTTTCAGCAAAGTGAAACTGCACACGTCAATATATATAAAAAACCGTGGTGGCTCATTAGGAGTTAGATAAGAATTACGGGTGCACTGCATACAACGTGGCATATACTTTGTTACCTTAGTCTAACGTGCAAAACCAAGATAAGTGTTATAACCATGGAAAATAAAGATAAACACTATCTTTTCTACAACATTCTTCAAGGGAACTACCTGATTTCGTAAACTTTAATTTTATGCAAAATTTAAAAGAAGTTTCAAATCTTTTGATAAAAAGTGATCATTCGACTCCTTGTTAGATTTGAGACTGTTTATAGCCTATGCAACTTATTGATTAGTAATCCGTTTATTCAAACAAAGACGCACTAATGGATGTGATAAAAAAATGTTATCTCTTATTTTAATCAAAATACCACTTGGATAAGGCACCATTTAATTATTCAATGTTATGCTAAAGTCAAGATCAAAACAAAAACAGAAAAAGGGACCCTTGAGGGGAGCACAAGGACACAAATGATTACATAATCAGATTATTCGGTTTTTAATAAACTGAGTTGAGAACGTGACTTGGCTGACAAAGGACCAACGCTCGAGAAACATCTTTTTTAGAATGGCTCTTGGGTGAAAATTCACAATCATCGACTCAGTTGATAAAAGTAAATATTAAATACTTGATTAAAGCAAGAGCTCTAATGAGGCAAATTTGGTGCTCTTTAGCAGAGGAAACGATTTACGCAACTCTGGTACCCTCATGTGTTTTAAAGGTTAATTACATTTTATTAGAAACTGCAAAGGATTCAGCGTAAAAAATATCGCGCACTTCAAGCAAGAATCTTTGGCTACTGGAAGGACTACACTGCGAGTAAAATTTCAAGTAGGGGACTCCTCAAAGCATGCTCTCTTATCACACGGACCAGTTCGTACAAATTGGTTTTCTTTAGTCTTTGCTCGCGTTTAGGAAAGCAATGATATTATTATTATTTTCACTATTATTATTTATTTATTATTATTATTATTATTATTGTCATCATTATATTATTATTGTCATCATTATTATTATTATTGTAGTTTAAAAGGAATAGTTTATTTTTTTATCCTTTTTTGAGTACATTTTACTTTTATCTAAAGTTTTGAAGCCTCGCGGCCAAATTCTACGGAAAATTTTCAGCAAAGTGAAACTGCACGTGTCAATATATCTAAGCACTGTGGTGGCTCATTAGGAATTAGATAGGAATTACACGCCCGCTGTATTACAACGTGGCATATACTTTGCACATACGTTTTTACCCTGTTAGACAATTGTTTTCACTTTCAGTGCCTCAAGCAATAGAGTTGCGTAAATCGCTTCCACTGCTGAAGAGGAGCTAATTTCGTGGACGTAGCAGTAATATTAGTTGCCTTTATTGGACCTCTTGCTTCATCAGAGCTCTTTCTTTAATTAAGCTATTTAATATTTGCTTTTATCAAATGAGCTGATGATGTGAATTTTCACCCAAGAACCATTCTAAAGAAGACATTTTGGGCGTCGGTCCGTCGTCAGCCAAGTCACGTTTTCAACTCAGTTTATGAAAAACCAAATCATCTGATTATGTAATCATTTGTGTCCGTGTGCTGACCTTGACTTTAGCAAAGCACTGACTAATTAAATGGTGCCTTATCCAAGTGGTATTTTGATTGAAAGGAGAAATGAAATTTATTTATAACATCCATTAGTGCGTCTTTGTTTGATTCAACGGATTACTAACCAACAAATTGCTTAGGCTATAAACAGTCTCAAATCTAACAAAAAGGAATCGAACGATCACTTTTATGTCACAAAACTGGAAACTTCTTTCAAATTTTACTTAAAATTAAAGTTTTAGAAATCAGGTAGTTCCCATGAAGAATTTTGTAGAAAAGATAGTATTTATCTTTATTTTCCATGCTTATAACCATTTATCTTAGTTTTGCACGTTAGACTACGCTAACAAAGTATATACCTTGTTGTAACGCGGCGTGAACGTAATTCCTATCTAATTCCTAATGCACCCCAAGGAGCTTAGATATATTGGCGTGTGCAGTTTCACTTTGCTGAAAAGTTTCCGTAAAATTCGGCTGCAAGGCTTCAAACTTTAAAGATTGTTTTTCAGTCTGTGGCGATCGAGACATACCCTTTAGCGCTCAAAATGATTATTACTATGCTAAATGAGAATCTATTCGAAAACAGGGAATGAATGAATGCAGTAGTCTAACTTTCGAACTTTTGTCGGCCATTCATTGCATCGATTTGGCCAAAATTTCGCATGCAGTTTTTTTTAGGGTCTCAATCACGTAATGGATACTAAAAAGTTCTAAGTATTTTTTCTTGGCGAAAAAACGGAAAAGTGAACTTGGTCTGCCCATACTTGCCCGCCAATGTGGCGAATCGAAGGTGATCTTTGGAATTCATCTCGACTCCATGGTAAAGATTTCTCAAAATATTGTGATATCCATTAAAACGATCTTCCCTTCCAAACAACATTTATTAGAAATATGTAGCAAATATCTGGTTTTAACAACATATGATCCCAACGTTCTAAGGTAGCTTCAGGCCGCCTTGAGCAAGGAAAAATTTACCCCAACTTAGTAACCTAATATCGCTGGCGTCGCTCGATCAAAGGTCACCATTTACTACGAAAAACTTTTTTTCAAAGGTGAACAGATCTCATAAATTAAAAAATGGGGGAAATGAGACAGTGAAGGAAAAAAAATTATCAACCCGTAATGACCTGACTATATTTGGGACTTGTTCCTTGAAGCTGTTAGATCAGTTCACCGATCAGAAGAAAACGGTCAAAGAACATTTAACGCCCAGAAATTTTCCTATTAAAACGAAAATATTTTTTTACTTGACATGTATGTAATGATTTTCAAGCAAATTTGTGCAATGGGATGATTTCTGGTTATTCACTGAATATAAACAAGCCACGCGCGCAATTACACGTATAGTTTATTCCGCTTACCGTTTTGAGAACGAAGGATTTTGTAAAAGAAACATTCCCGTCAATTCTGATATATTGTTGGTGATAGCAGCTAGTCATTTATTTGAATTAAGTCGCTGCAAACTTAATTTTTAGGATACTTACTTGTCGCGCAACCGGTTTCGCAGATATGCAAATTCATCATGTTTTCTAACAGAAGAATTAACCATTTCCCTAAGTTTGCAGCATAAGAAAACCCCAGCCTTTGACAAGTCCCTCAAAAGAATTGGCATTGTTATGAAAATTAAGCCTTAAATACAAACGTAATATATTTGGCAGCGGCGCTACACGCAAAACGGAATATGGCTTGAGATAGACATCAACTTGAACTCATGGGAATGCGTTGTTAATCACAAAATTTTTATCTTCTGGCTGAAAGTAGAGATTTATCGCTTTATTCGAGGATCCTGTTTGGAGAAGGTCAGTGTTTTTTTTTTTTTTTTTTTGTTTCCATCATACTTCTTTTACAAAGTCGCCCACAGCAAATAAGAAAATGACATTTGTTTTGATTTTTAGCGAACAAGGAGCGTTGGTATCGTTGAGCCACAACATTGGAAAAATCCTAGTTTTAACGAACGCCACATTTATTCTTTTAGTGATTATTTTCCCGTCTTACTTCAGTCTTGTCCAGTTCTTTGTAACCTTGCATGAGGAGAAATATCTAGAATAATGTTGGTCCAGTGTGGTTCCTCGAGGTTTGCCGAGGTTAGTTTGGCACATACTATCGCCATCGCATGTACGGTGTACTCGAGATGTAAAGCCTCATTTATGGGGCTTAAAAATCGTTGATGCTTCTTTGAGAAGCGGACACAGGATGGAAAGATAAATTTAAGTTGGTGTAAGGTTGGCGTAAAGCAGTTATAAAGTTCTGCTTTACACAGCTTTGCGCCACATTTACATTACGTAAAGGCAAGCTTTACACAACCCCTACGCTTTGACGTAAAGCTAGAGTAACGAGACTCTTTAAGAAGACTTAAAGCACAGCATAAAGCTGGTGTAAGGTAGAGATTTACGCCAGCTTTATGTTTATGCGTAAATAGAGCATAGGTGTCTTTGTGCCAAGTTTACGCGTAACGTAAAGTCAAATTTATTCTTGTGTGAAGCAGCTGTATAAATCTCTCACAGATTGTGAAAATTCAAATCCCACCAGAGCAGAAAATAAAAAATCTGTTTAATTCTATATCGGTTAAGGGAATCATAAAAGCAAAGCTGGTCATCCGAGTTCCCTCTTTTAAAGCTAGATTAAAAGTTGTTTTTACGGAACGGGGACAGTCAATCAATCAATCACTCTGCTGTATTCACAATCCTGTATATTTTTTCAAGAATAAGTACTTCCTTGCATGTGAGTAATTTAACATTCAATCATTTCTTAACGATAACATTTCAGATATTATTTGCAATCTTTGTTGAAGAATCATTTTTTCTGAAACAATGCCACCAAACATGATAACCTTGTTCTAACAATATCAATTTATAATATGAATGAAAAGGCAGTAAGTTAAAAGTTTAAAAACATTGTTCTTATATCGTTTGAAGTATGACGACTTTGAACTCTTGAAAACAATTAAATAACTGAAGGATTAAAACTTGAAATTTTGTTCTGACATCAGTAGTCAAAATTGAAAAGTTTCCACTAATCTCAGTAGAAATATTGTTAACAGAAACAACTGAGAACTAAAACACTCACTTAAAAAAAAAAAATAGAAAATTGATAACATTGTTCTAGTATCGCTTAAAAACACCATAAACATTAACAGATCTTTTGATTTTTGCTTATAGAAATGTTCAGCTTAGGGCTTTCAACAACCCCAGCAGCAGACTATACTACAGGCACAGTTACCTTTCATCTTAGCTGCTGACCAAAGGGACCTATTGGATCCACTGTGATCAGCCACCACTGCCTCAATTACCCTCTTGGTGGCTTCCTGATTAGCATCAGCTGACAAGCCTAAAAAATTTAATTTAGTAAACCCAATTAAAAAGTTAAAATATTGCATATGGCAAGCTCAGTAAAAACCATTTTGTAAACAATGTAATCCTTTTGGGACTAAAACAAAACTCTGGATACCAAATGGAAGTCCTGCCTATCTAAGACCCTACAACAATTACATACAGCAGATGCTTTAACAATAAAGTTAGAGTTCTAGTTGGCTTTTTTCTTTGTGCAAGCTTTCACAAAATTGACACTGACATGGCATTGATTTTAACTATGTCAGGTATGCACTATGCATGGATAAATACAATATTATGGCTGTCACCTTACCTCTCATCCAATTTGGAGCCTTCAAAAGCTTCATTCCCTTTTAGTGATTTGTAGAATGCGACCCCGGCTAGGCGGGTTACCCCATCTTGAGACGTTTTCACAGCAAATTGTCACCCCGGCTAACAGGGCTACCCTACCCGGCAGACCGGGCAACCCGCCTTGGCGGGTTACTCCACCTATCATGTAAACGTGATCAAGATAAATTAGAGATTATATGGAAAGGCGGGACCACACCGTCACTTGGCACCGGTGGTTCTAAAATAATTTATTGATGCTGACGTGTGTAGTCCCCGGCGAGGCACAGTTTTGCTAAAGAGGCAGGGTTACCGAGCTGGTTTTCAATGGTTGTGTGTCGTGGTGAATGTGTACGTAGGCCATTAGAAACGATTGTAATCAATTTCATTTATTCTTTTAGTTAAAATACCAGTTGGATAAGGCGCTATTTCATTAGTCAATGCTTTGATAAATTCAATGTCAAACACACTAAAAAAGGAACAGGGATCCTCGTGGGCGGTACACGGACACAAATGATTACATAATCAGATGATTTGGTTTCATAAACTGAGTTCACAACGTGATTCGGCTGACAGAGGACTAACACTCGAAACTTCTTCTTTGGAATGGCTCTTGAGAGTTAAAAAGCACATTATCAACTCAGTTGAGAAAGAAATTATTAAAACAGCTTAATTACAGTGACTAACGGCAACGAATAATTACAGTGAAGCCCCAATGCAGCAAGAAGCCCACTAACGGCAACGAATAATACTGTGAAGTCACAAGAACATTTGTGAGCTAGTTACATGACCTGTGAAGAATCTCGACAAAAATAGAGCTCATTAACATCTGAAACACCATAAGAAGATATCGATAATCTTTATTCCATTTGCTGAACTGTTGCATGTCAACCAGATCACCAGACCATATTTCATCAATATGATTCACAACAACACGCCGCCGAGTGAAGTTCAGCTTTATGGGTGTATGTAATTCCTTTCCTAATTGAAGGACTAACGCTCGAAACGTCTTCTTTAGAATGGCTCATGGGTTAAAATTTACATTATCAATCCTGTTGATAAAAAACAAATATTATAATAGCTTAATTGAAGTAAGAGGTCTAATGAAGCAAGAGGTCCATTCATTACTTTACCTGATTTCATCCGCAGGTTAAATGAAAATAATTTCTTTATAGATAAAGCTCAGATTTCTCACACGGTTAGTAGCAGCGCCCAATAACTGAAATAATGATAATTTTTTTAGCTTCAATGAACGCGTTTATCGTTTATCGTTGTTGGCTTTTGAACCCCGATTTGAAGGAAACATTTGCTCATTTGTCGAAGTGAAATGAACGTAAATCAGCGTGTTAGACCACTGAGAGCACGCATTTTTGTGGCTGTGTCAAAAAGTCAATTGTCTAGCACCGGATAACAAGAAACAATGAATATATCGATGCCTTTTCAAAGGATGTAGAACAGCAAACACTTGCAAATCTTTTCTCTGGCGATACAGTACCGAACCCGCCAACGAGGTTGAAACTACTGCGGTTTTACCTTATGCCAAACGTCTGTCCGAATAGCTTCACCGTTGCCTACAACAACAAGGCGTACGCGCTGTTTTCAAGTCGGAGACTACGCTAAGATCTCAGTTAGTACGACCGAAAGACGCCGTCGACCCGGTTAAACAAGATGGCGTAGTTAACAGGATTCCCCGTGAATGTGGCAAGGCATACATTGGAGAGACTGGAAGACCTATGCAAGACAGAATTAAGGAGCACGATCGAGACATTCGACTCGCCCGTATCGAGACCTCCGCCGTTTCAGAGCATGCCCACAACACCGGATACAAGCCACTCTGGAACGAAGTAAAGTTTATTAATCGTGACCCCTATTACTGCACGCGCAGGGTAAAAGAGGCAATTCATATTAGACTTCACCCTAACAACATCAAAAGCGATAGTGGAATAGAAATTCCAGAAGCGTGGATGCCCACGATCAAAAAAAACACAACAACAGGAGAGCTGTGCAACAGCGGACCGCCGAGGGAGCATGTCACTGAATGTACTGTGGGCTAGTTCCAGTTGTTTTTGCTTGGCAAAAAAATGGTAAAGCCGGCCGCAAGGTTCTAAATTGGGCCCATGGCTTTTTGTATTGATGATAAATGATTTAGATGCAACACACCACATTTATGGAAATTTGTTGATGACACGACAGCATCCGTAGTCGTGCCGAAAAGGAATGCTAGTAATGCACAGAGTGTAGATAACCAGGTTATTAAGTGATCCCATATAAAGAGAATAGAACTCAACCCTGTTGAGTGCAAGGAGTTTTGAATATCGTTTGCCCGGAATCCAGTTGAACTGGATGCGGTTGTTATCGACAGAAAAGAAGTACAAGTTGTAAGTACCGCTTACTGTTTTTCTTTTTCTTTGAATTTTGTAAGCGCCGATCAAGATGGCAGCCGTTTATGTTCGTACTTGCCACTTTATTTCGCTTTTGAACTTGTTTTTTCTGTTACCATTTTACATGGTATGGCAACCTATGGGCCTCTGCTACCCAATATTGACCAAGTTCAACGCAAAGACATCTTTTATCAAGAATAACCAAGAACTGAAGTTTCCGAGGCGGCCTATTTCAGTTTGGTACAAATATGACCCGACCTGTTTGGTTTTGCCAAAAGATTTAACTGTCCACATGGATGTTGAGCTAAGTCCTGGTCCCTTGCAGAAGAAACCTATTTATTTGCTAACCTGCCTACCTACGGTTTCTAGCCTGGTCTCGTATCCAGGTAATAAACTGTTGTCTACGAATAATGCTGACACCCGCCATGTTGGAATTTGTGGTTCCTACTATTCAGAAGTCTTCCATCGATTTTCTCACTGGCCTTGTTCATCGCCCATTATCATCAACCTACAGGAGATGCCGCGCTGGCCTTCGAGTCAGAGAAAGGAAAGTTAGAAATATTCACAGAATTGAATCCCTAGTTTCTTACTCACGCGCTAGTCGAGGAAGCGATAATTTGCGTAAAGGATCCATTTCAAATAACCTCTACTTCATCACACCTGTGAACACAAACAATCACGTATCCTCTAACGTTACTTCGACGAACTCCTCCCTTCATAGAAATTCGCTCGTTGATCCGCGTTCAATTCTAAACTTGCGGTCTTCAATTCAAGATCTGTTCGGAATAAGATCGAGAGCATCATTGACCACTTCGTTGAAAATGACATCGGCCTCTGCACCGTTACTGAGACCTGGTTAAATGACGCCGACTCCGTCAGTATTGCTCAGTTATCTATGGCCGGCTATTTCTTCAAGAATTTTCCTGGACAATCGCACAACCGTGGTGGTGGTAATGGGATTCTGTTTCGAGACTCTCTCAAAATCTCATTAGTGGATGGGAAGGAAAACAAGTCCTTTGAATTTTCGGAGTGGACTGTTAAAGTGCACGATCGCGCTATGAGATATGTGATAGTGTATCGACCTCCATATTCTTCGTTACATCCCGTTTAAACCTCTGTCTTTTTCGATGAATTCTCTCAGTTTTTAGAGAGTGTTGTTATGTGTCCCGAGGCCCTTGTTATTTCTGGAGACTTCAACCTTAGTTTAGATGACCTCCGTGGCAATGACACCAAGAAATTTGTGGATTTACTGGAAACTTTCTGTCTTTCGCAACACGTTTCGGCCCGACCCATTTATCAGGTCATATACCTTAGATTTGATTATTACTCGTTCCTCAGATGATATTGTTCTTGTTTCCCCTAAAACTACTTTTCCCATCTCCGATCATTTTATTATTCAGTGTTCTGTTGGTTTCTCACGACCAGCTTTTTCATGCAAAAAACTGACTTTTCGTAAACTCAAAAATATTGATATTGCTACGTTCTCAGCTGATATTGCCTCTTCTATGCTTTGTGCAAGCGTACACTGGGACAAAATGATGCACTCTCCCGATTGCTTTAACAAGACCCTTGCTGACATACTGGATAAGTTTGCCCCGCTTAAAACAAGGACTATGGTTAATCTTCCAAAGGTTCCATGGTTTAATGATGACATTAAACAATTCAAGCGTCAACGTCGTCGCCTTGAAAAGAGAGCCGTGAAAACTGACCTCCCTGGTGACTGGAATAATTACCATAAAGTTCGTAATGAGTGCTCTGCATTTCTTAAATCTGCACGTGTGAATTATTATTCAAACTTAATTGATCAGTGTGCGGATGACTCTCGCAAGTTATTTCGTGTGGTTAATTCTTTATGTAGGCAACCACTTAAGACGGCTCTTCCAGAGCAAACTGACCCCACAAAGCTAGCAAACGAAGTTGGCACCTTCTTCCTCAAAAAAAGGTGAAATCATAAAGGAAAATCTCGACAAGTTTCAAGTTCAAGAACCTCGACACATTCCTGTTCACTCCTAGGGAGAATCTGGATATCTTGCAACAGGATTTTTTTCCGCGCCGTCCATCGAAGAAGTGTCTAAGATTGTTCAAGAATCCTCCAATGCCTCTTGTCGGCTGGATTCTGTTCCTACATGGCTACTGAGGTCCTATCTTGATGTATTAGTCCTACCCTATCACTGAAATGGTAAATCTCTCTCTTCTCGGTCACGTTCCAGAAAATTGGAGAACCGCCGTTGTCTTCCTCTACTGAAAAAATCTGGACTTGATTTGGTCTATAACAATTTCCCTCCTGTCAGTAATCTTCCATTCATTTCCAAGGTAGTGGAAAAGGCTGCAATTCAACAACTTCTCGTCCACTGTGAAATCGTCCGGAACCTGGGTCCTGGTTCGATGCCCATATGCGAATGAACGTTCATATAAGCAAGATTTGTAGCAAGACTTTTCACGGATTATACAACATAAGCACAGATCAGAAAATTCCTTACTGTTCAATCGACTAAGACATTAGCCCACGCCTTTATATCCTCACACCTTGATTACTGTAACGCACTTCTCTTCGGTCTACCTAAATATCAACTCGATCGCTTACAGAAAGTTCAGAATGCTGCGGCTAGAGTGATTTTTCAGATTCCGAAATTTGATCATATCACACCTGCACTTATCGACCTACATTGGCTCCCAAAAACGTCCAGAATTCAGTTTAAATTGCTCCTCTTTGTTTACAGGTCATTACGCAACAAAAGTCCTCCCTACATTAAAGATCTTTTGTCCCTGAAACCAGCTACTAATTATGCTCTTCGCTCGTCTGCTCAATCTCTTCTGTTCGTTCCAAAAGCCAACTGCTCTTCACTTGGGGATCGGTCCTTGGCTCATGCTGCACCTGTTTTATGGAACTCACCGCCATTAACTATAAGAACAAGTGGTAACCTCGCCATTTTTAAAAAGCAACTTAAAACATTTCTATTTAGGAAAGCTTTTAGTTTGTTTCAATAGTTCTAATGTTTATTGCCTTTGAATATTGTAATTTTAATTAGTATAGAACTTTAACTTATGTAAAGCGCTTCTGAATATTGTTTATAGTTTTAGCGCTATATAATTCCTTATCATTATCATTATCATTACCGCCAAGTTGCTGGGGCTTACTATAAGCGCTAACCTGACTTGGAACGCACACATTGAAGAAGTAGTTAGGAAAGCTAATAAGCGATTGTATGTCCTAGTGCAGCTTAACGCGCGAAATTATCGCCAGCAAATCTATACTGGCGTTAAGTCCGTGGTCGATTATGCCGTTCGGGTATTTTAGAACGCCCTGCCGCAATTTCTCATCAATGAGCTTGTTCGTCTTGAGGAAAGGGTGATCTCAATCATTATGCCCGGCACGAGTTACAATAATGCATGCCAAATCCTTGGCATAATACCAATGGTGGATTATGTCGATTCACTATGTGATAAGCTTTTTCATAGCATCGCATTTGACAAGGACCATACGCTGAACAGCTTACTTCCGCCATTATATAAGATTCCGAGGTATAATTTAAGAAACCATCGCCTCTACAATATGCCACATGTCTGCGCCAATTGGCCAAAGAATCTTCTATACTTGCAATGGCCGCCAAGAAATTGAATTTATAGGTAATTTTTTATCAGTGGAACTTGTAACGATAATTGTAGGTGTTTTCCAAATTACATATCATAGCTATAAGAAGTGTATTGAGGTTTTATTATAATGGTTATCATTACTAGATCTCTTTTAAACATAGTTAGCATCTATATTATACTTTAGTCAATATTGTAACTTTTACAAATGTGAGTATGTAAACAATTGCGTAATTCAGCCTTTGGGCTGCAATGTGATTTTAATAGAAACGTACCTACTATCCAAGTCTGCCCACCCTTGCCCGCCAACATGGCTCATAGAAGGTGTTTTTATGACTTCAACTCGAGTCCTTTTGTAAAGATTTCCCAACATCTCTTGAAATGAATAAAAATATCTACCCTTTTTCTTAACATTTATTGAAATAAATGAGGTAAGTGACAGATTATAATGACAGGTTATCTCAACGTTCGAAGTTAAACAAGGTAAGAGTGTCATGTTAGATTTTTTTGCAAATTGTAGTGATTTATGCCGGTTAGCTGTGGCGACAAGTAGGTGCACCATGTATATTTCATAGTCGCTATCGGGTAAATTTTGCGGACTTTGAGTTCGTCTCAAGATAGAACAACAAAAATACACAAGGAAATTTTTACAGTAACTTTATAACATCCTTTTGTCTTTTAAAAGGCTTGAAGCTCAGTAGATTCTGTCATATCGGTCATTGTTAAAACTGTCTTTGTTTTGATGCTACCTTTTGACATAGAAAAGTAGGTCGGACAAAAATATTCACAAAAAAAAAAAATATTTCTTTGCCAGCTTCAATAATGACAGGGGAATTAAGTTTAGATGATAAAACAAAGGATTATGTTGACAGAAATACCATAAGTCTAGTATATTCGTCACATGAGGTCACACAAATATTCACAGTGAAAATTTGCATATTTGAGCGGCAGAACGAAAAAAAAAATCATTTCTCGAAAATTAAAATAAATGTTTACAAAAAAAAAAACTACACCACAATTATCAGAACATATTGGGCTGCAAAATATAAAAGTAGGAGTGAAAGCAAATTTTGGGTGACTTGCCGCTGTTTGTCTGATGCATGCCGACATAGCTCTTAAGTTCTTATTCAAGTTCATGTCGAGTACTTCCTATTCAAGTACCAGAGGGGCCAACCCTGAGGGGCAGACTAGGGAGTCAAACTCAACTCAAATTCTTTCAGTACGAAGTGTCATTCTCTCTCACTGGCTGGCTGGTCTATACTATAAGAAAAGAAAAAGAAAAAGAGTTGATGGCGCACGTTAATAAACCAAAACCAGCACAGCGTAGTGAAACGAAAAATTCCAGCGCAAAATGACCGGGCGGCCACAAATCCAACGCAGAATCCAAACACATATACAGTAGTTTCATTTCAATTCACTACAAACATCTTCCCCGCGACGCTCGCAGGGCTGTCCTAAGAGCCCGCGTCGGGGCTGTCCTGGTGTACCGGTACACCGGGGAATTCCTATTGTTTTCGTATCATACATGGAGTTGTGACGCAGTTAGTTAATGTTTCGTTTCTTTGTGTACCGGTACACGAGGAGACAACCGCCCGCGTCCACATCAACCTTGGCACAGGACCGTTGAAAACCAGCCAGGTAACCTTGCCTCCTTTTTAAACTGAGCCTCGCGGGGACCCTACTGTAACTTAACTTGGCACCTGTGGTGCTAAGAAATTTCTTCATGCCAAGTTACAGTGGGGTCCCCGGCGAGGTTTTTTGCGCTGGAATTTTTCGCTTCTCAGATCGGGCGTTCGGAAATGGAGTGTTCAGCCTTGCGCTTTTCTGATGTACGTTGAAAACCTCGAAATGGACATCTCGCTAAAATGCGTTCTTTTTTTCAAAGTAAGCGGTCAGATAACAAGCAATACGCTGTGGAAGTAAGGTGAGGATTTTTTTTGAGAATTTGACGTATTTTTTTTATTCCTTAGAGCGTCGTAAATATTCCCATATAAACTCTTATAATTCCGTAATGACTGTTATTGCGCAAGATGATCATCTCACAGCTGGAGCTTGGGCCGCTTGTGGGCTGACTGGAAATAAAAGCTGTGGATGCCATCAAAATTTGGTTGACGCAAACAGTTCGACGACCTTTTCGAGACCAGTTGGCCCGAAGGAAAAGAGACTCGACTCAGAATGTGAGATATCTCTAAGCCGCTGGTGAGCTGAGGCGGTCAGAGGCGAGCCCCAGATCCAATCTGGTCACTGAAGGTCTTCATTTTTCGATAGAACTTGAGAATGAAGGCGAGCCTGTACTCCGTTTTCTCAAATATGGACCAAAGCGTGAGTTTGTCGGAGAAGAATTTCAGATTGTTCTTCCTGGAACTAAGTTATCTCCTGAAGAAATTTGTTGATTGTAAAAAAACACTAATAAAAATGAGTTTCTCAATAGACCCAAGCAATCCTAATGAATTAATTCATCAACTGATAAATATATGAACAATAAAAAGATCGTCAATCTTGCCTATCAAAATAACCACAAAGACGTTGCAGACAAGAAGTATGTTGATGAAAAAACGGAAACAATTGATTTATACTCTTTTTTGTAAGAGCATGCCCCTAGAAATCTCTTTAGTAAGACATTCATCAAAGAAAAAGTAACGTGACGGTATCACACATACCACAACATATTGGACTACTTCATTGTAATAACTTCAGTGTCACTGCTTTCGATCAATCAGGATTGAACAAACACGCAACAAAAAAAATAAATTTCCCCCCAGATCAAAAATATAATCTTCTATAAAAAATGGAGGACACTTTTTCTTTTTTGATGGATATAGGGTATTTTTATATTCCTTTTATCACTTATCCTAAAATTCTAAATGTCTTTAGTGCTATCAAGATATATAAGAGAAGTTTAAATGGAACAACAATATATACAAGAAACTACTTGGTTGGAAATGCAAGTCAAAATTGTTTTTCTTTCTCTTGATAAAGATGGAGATGTTGTTATTGGTGGAACGGTAGTACAAAATCAAGACCATATATACCGCTCACGGTTGTTGGAGAAAACACAAAATCATTCAGAGTACAAAGAAAAGACTTAAAGTTTGTTTCTATTGATGTTAAGCCTTCAGCAGGATTCAAAAGGAAAACAAACCCAGCAGAAGGAGGAAAGTGTGGAAAATTGTCGCTGTTACTAGAATATGGATAGTGATGGCGATGTTGTAGCAAATTCTTCTTCTTTCTGGTGTTATGGGAAAACGTCTCTTAGCTTTAGTGCAAGGGGAATTACCTATAATAATTATGTATGGACTACGAATCTCACAGGTGATGATGTTGTGATGAAGTAAAGGCATGAAATCTTCGCACAAAAAATGTAGAATCCGACGGCACGACAAGAATCGTCAAAGAGGATTATATTCACCCCTTTTAAGAACTCACGAGTGAGACATTGTTAATATTATTCATCTGTGTGAAAAATTCAAGTTGCCTTGAAATAAAAATTTTCTCCAAAATGCGCGAGAACCTTTTTTTAAATCAAAGTTGATTTCAAGGTTGACTTGAAACCGAGGTTAAATTTTATAAATTGCCTAAAAAATCAAGGTTGTTTTTAAAATGCGTCAGAGTCCCCCTTTTCTGACTACTAGGAAGCTTTGGAATTCTTACTTGCAGTGGCCTTATTGGCACCTAGTTCGCGGGAAAAGGGTAGCAAGGTAGGAAGGGATGGAAGTTGCGTTTTATCACTTCCTCTATCACTACCTCACTTCCTATATCAATCAAAAAGAGGAGGTCTTTGTTTTCGGGTCAAAGTTTTCGGGTCTTAGTTTTCAGGTCTTCGTTTTCCGGTCTTTGGTTTAATTCTTCGTTTTCACGACAAGCCGGAACTGTGTTGACAAATTCAATTCATGTTTCAACTTTATTACAAATACAAGACAGTAAACACAGTTACGGTGTCTGGTACATACATGAATTGGTCGCATCTTTTTTAAACCATATTTACTTCCTTCTGGGTTGCAATTAGAGAGGGGTAAAAAAAGTGGCGCGGACACGATGCAATAGCATGGGCATGATGCATGCCTTTTTTATCTTGAAAATAATTAGAAGTTCGTTCTGTGTTTTTCTTAAATATGAGTGCAAGTCTTACTGAGTGTCATATTTCGCATCCCATTTTAATCAGAAATGCCTACCGTAGAAGTAAAGGTCTTGAGTTTAAAGCTTGGTATGAGTAGAAAGTCACGGTCGCTGAGTTTTCCTTTTTCAAAAAAATTAACTTGGGTAGGGCATTTGAACAACATAATTGACCTGGCGGGATGGAATTTGAAGGAAGTAATTTTCAAGGGTTCAAATACCCGGTCTGGGGGGGGGAAGGAAGTGAAAGTTTCGATCGACGCATAAAATTCGTCTCAGTACCTACTCCAGCCTACGCTTCTCAAAGAAGCATCAACGACGTTTAAGCCCCATACTGATGAGGCTTTATATCCTGAGTACACCGTACATAGGATTTGCACTCGCTCGAAGCGATGGTATGTGCGAAACTATCCTCAGCAAACCTCGAAGAGCCACGCTGGACCAATATCATTCTAGATCATTCTCCTCATGCAAGGTTACAAAGAACTGGAAAAAAAAAAACTGAAGGAAGACGGGAAAATAATTACTGAAATAATAAGTTTGGCGTTCTTTCAAAACGAGAACTTTTCCAATGTTGTAGCTAAATGATACCAACAATTCAATGTGCGTTATAAATAAAAAAACAAATTTCAATTTCACACTTGTTGCGGACAACTTTGTAAAAGAAGTATGAAGGAAAGTATATTAATAATAAAAAAAAAACACTGACCTTCTCCAAACAGGATCCTCAAATAAAGCAATAAATTTCCACTCTCAGACTCAAGAATAAACTTAATTTGTGATTACCCGTGCATTCCCACGAGGTCAAGTGGAGGTCTTTCTCAAACCGCATTCTGTTTTGTGTGTACAGCCACTGCCAGAGTATATTACGTTGGTATTTAAGGCTTAATTTTGATATCATGCCAATTCGTCTTAGGGACTTGCCAAAAGGTTGGGTTTTTCTTATGCTGTAAACTTGAGGAAATGGTAAATCATCTAGTTAGAAAACATGACGAATTTGCATATCTGCGAAACCGGTTGCGCGACTTAATTCAAATAAATGACTAGCTGCTATCACCAACAGTATATCAGAATTGATGAGAATGTTTCTTTTACAAAATCCTTCGTTCTCAAAACGGTGAGTAGAATAAACTCTGAGCGTAATTGCACGTGGCTTGTTTACATTCAATGAATAACCAAAAATCATCCCATTGCAACAATTTGCTTAAAATCAAGACGTGTATGTTAAATCAAAAATATTTTCACTGTATTGGGAAACTTTCTGGGCGATAAATGTTCCTTAACCGTTTTCTTCTGATCGGTGAATTGATATAAGAGCTTCTAGGACCAAGTCCCATATACAGCCAGGTCATTACGGGTTGATTTTTTTTTTCCTTGACCGTCTCATTTCCCCCATTTTTTTTTTTATTTATATGATCTGTTCATCTTTGAACAAAAGTTGTTCATAGTAAATGGTAACCTGTGAATCGAGGTAACACTGGAGATATTAGTTTACTAAGTTGGGGTAAATTTTTCATTGCTCGAGGCGGCCTGAAGCTACCTTAGAACGTTGGGATCATATGTTGCTAAAACCAGATATTTGCCTTATATTTTTTAATAAGTGTTAATAGGAAGGGAAGATCGTTTCATGAATATCACGAGATTTTGAGAAATCTTTACCATACGATTCGAGTTGAATTCAAAAGATCACCTTCGATCCGCCATTTTGACGGGCAATTATGGGCAGACCAAGTGCACTTTTCCCTTTTTTTTGCAAAGCAAAAATAACCGGAACTTTTTCGTCTCCATTTCGTGATTAAGACCCTAAAGCAAGATTTCATGCCAAATTTAGCCAAATCGAAGGAATGAAGTGGCTGACAAAAGTTCGAAAGTTTACAGACTACCGCAATGAAGTGTCCAAAGCTAATTTCGTCGCTTGAAAGAGCTTCATTTCGTCGCTTCATTCATTCATTGTTTTCGAATAGATTCCCATTAAGCATGTTTAATATTCATTTTGAGCGCCAAAAGGTATGTCTCGATCGCTACAGACAGAAAACAATCTTAAAAGTTTTAAAGCCTTGCAGCTGAATTCTACGGAAACTTTCCAGCAAAGTGAAACTGCACGCGTTATCTTATACGCACGGCCACCTTGGTGGCTCATTAGGAATTAGATAGGACTTACGCGCACCCGCCTTACAACGTGGCCTAGAGTTTGTTAGCGTAGTCTAACTTGCAAAACTAAGATAAAAGGTCATAAGCATTAAAAAAAATAAAGATAAACACTATCTTTTCTACAACATTCTTCGTGGGAACTACTTGATTTCGTAAATTTTAATTCCTATTAAAAAAACAGAAGTTTTAAATTTTGTAACATTAAAGTAATCATTCGATTCCTTGTTCTTAGATTTTAGACTGTTTATAACAATTTGTTGGTTAGTGATCCAATTTTGTCAAACAAAGGCGCATTGGTGGATGTTAAAACAAAAGAACAGAACTCATTTCTAAGTGCCGCCACGAGAATAAGTTTTACTTAGCAAATTTCACAAGCCACCAACAATAACCCTATAGAATCTTTATTTCACGCGTAGATAAGATCATCAGAGTAACAGAGAATCGATGCATCCTCTTTGATTCTTTCACTTATATATATATATATATATATCAGTATTGTATACCTAAGAGGCACTTTTAATCTCTTTTAGACCCTCTTGGGTAGTGTATATCTGAGGGTTATTTCTAATCCCTTTTATACCCTCTCGGGTATTGTATACCTGAGGGTTATTTTTGATGTCTCCTATACCTCTTGGGTAGTGTCTTGAGTATGTATACCCTCTGAGGGTTATTTTTAATCCCTTTTATACCCTCTTGGGAAGTGTTTACTTGGGGGTTTGTTTTAATCTCCTCTATACCCTCTTTGGTAGTGTATAGTTGAAGATTTATTTTTCAGTCTCTCATATAAACGTTTGGGTTGGTATACCTAAGGGTTGTTTTAAATCTCTCCCATACTCTCTTGGTTAGTGTATACCTGAGGCTTCCTTTTAATTTCTTTTATACCCTCTGGGTAGTGTATACCTACGGGTTGATTTTAATCTCTTCTCTACCCTCTTAGGTAGTGTATACCTGAGGTTATTTTTAATCTCACCCCTATCCTCTTGGGAAGAGTAAACCTGAAGGTGTTTTTTAGCTGTTCTATACACTCCTGGGTAGTGTATACCTGATGGTTACTTTTAATCTCTTTTATACCCTCTGGGTAGATATACCTGAGAATTATTTTTAGTCTCCTCTACACCTTCCTAGGTGGTGTATACCTGAGGGTTACTTTAATATCTGTTATACCTCCTGGGTAGTGTATACCTGAGGATAACTTCTTCTATACCCTCATGGTTATTTTTACCTGAGCTCAGATAAATTGCCCTCAGGACAATGAAAATGACTTTGAAGATTTCTTTTAAAGAGTATTATCTTAATCCCAAACTAAACGTCACTTTTATACCTAATGTGTCCACTGGCTGTAGCAAGTCCTCCATCCTCAAATTTTAATGGTCCTTTCAAATGACATTCCAGGAGGAAATGCTTGTTCGAAAAAGTCGGGCATGTCGGTAGGGTATTCGGTGAAGCATCTGTTTCTATATTTGAACGCTGACGACAGTACATCAAAGGAAAATGAGAGGGGTCCCCCTTTAGTGACCAATAAGTGGACTTCCGTATTCCTCTGGAATAAGATAATACGAGTGTTGGAAATTATTTTCAGGAACGGTTATTGTATGACCTGAAATAAACGAAAATTAGGGAGAACATAAATATGTTATGCCCGTGATAATTCAAACTTAATAAAATAATGCTTAACCTTTCTTGTTAGGTTGTAGGAAATTAAAGTATTGCAAATAAATTTAGCTGTGACTGAGCTTTTATACGATAATTTGCAGTGGCTTTCCACTTCGCCTAATTGGAAGCAGAAGAAGAAGTAGATGTCATATATAGACTGTTGGTAATTTGCAAACGCGGATAAAACCAAGCTCATAGTTAATAAAAATCTTCTTATGTATCTTTGATCTTGTTCATTTTGCTTTTTAAAAAAGTCTTTATTCATTTAGGTAATTTCCAAAAATCATTGATAACGGAATATCAGGCCTTATTTGACAAATGTAATGTGATCTTATTGAACTCTTTGTTTAACAATAAATTGTGATGCATAATAATTGAATAATTCATCGTGGTCTGTCTTTTGAGAGACACTTACTCCTTAGGCTTTCCTTTTCCTTCACCTTCGATCTCAAAGTAATTTCTATTGACACTACCCTTCATATTCATGTCTTTCAGAATGACCTGAGTAAGTAAAAAGCAAAGGAACGATTATTTTCTACTGACGCTAATAATTCAAATGCCTAAGCTGGTGTTAATTTGCCAGCGTATTACTTGCTCACTATGTAAAAAGATACAATATAAATAATTGATTTCTACTATAAGATACAGCTTACCCCATATCAAATTAACACAGTGCGCCTCACACAATTTGGCTCTATATAGGTAATTGTCCTACTCTTTGACCTTCTTTCAAAATATTTCCTTGCGCTGCAATATTTCATTGCAACAGAAACAAACACTGCATGAATTTAGCTTAAAGGTGAGTTGGAAGCTTGAGGACATGCAGAATGAATTAAACGAGCCGTAACTGACACATGAAGACAGGTTAATTAGCTAGTATAGCGACACACTACGACAGCATTTTTCTGTCTGTGGTTTGAAAGCAATGCATCTTTAGGGATACACGAGGGTTGCTTTTAATATCTTCTTTAACCTCTTGGGTAGTGTAAACCTGAAAGCTATTTTTAATATCTTTTCTACCCACTTTGGTAGTGTATACCTAAGGTTTTTTTAATCTCTTCTATACTCCCTTGGATAGTGTACACCTGAGGGTTATTTTTAATATCTTCTATACCTTCTTGGATAGTATACACCTGAGGAGTATTTTTAAACTCTTCTATACCCTCTTGGGTGGCTCTATAACGATAATTAATATCTTCTCTACCCACTTGGTAGTGTATACTTGCGGGTTATTTTTTAGTTTTTCTATTTACTCTCGGGTGCTGTACATTTGAGAGTTATTATTTATCTCTTTTATACCCTCTTGGGTAGTGTATACCTGAGGGCTACTATTGATCTCTTCTATATACCCTCTTGGGTAGTGTGGACCTGAAAGCTATTTTTAATATCTTCTCTACCCTCTTAGTTAGTGTATAACTGATGGTTATTTTAAATCCTTCCTAGTGTATGCCTGAGGGTTATTTTTAATCTCTTTTATACCCTCTTGGGTTCGGTATACCTGAGGGTAAGTTTTAATCTCTACTATACCCACTTGGGTAGTGTATACCAGAGTGTTACTTTTTTATCACTTCTATACCCTCTGGGGTAGTGTGGACCTGAAAGCTATTTTAATATCTTCTCTACCCACTTTGGTAGTGTATACCTGTTGTTTACTTTCAATCTCTTCTTTACCCTTTTGTTATTTTAAATTCCTCATATTTCCTCTTGGGTAGTGTATACCTGACGGTTATGTTTTAGTTCTTCTATGCCCTCTCGGGTACTGTTTACCTGAGAATTACTTTCAATCTCTTTTAGACCCTCTTGGGCAGAGCATACCTGAAGTTCGCTTTTAATCTCATTTTATACCCTCTTGGGTAGTGTGTACCTCAGGGTTATGTTTGATCTCTCCAATGCCCTTTTTGGTAATGTATACCTTAGGCTTAATTTTAATCTCTTCTATACCCTCTTTAGTATATACCTGAGGGTTGATTTTAACTTCTTCTCTACCTCTTAATTTTAATCTCACCCATACCCTCCTGGGTATTTCACAGTTTCACAGTTTCTCAGACTTCGTCGTTTATGTAGTGACGACTCTGATTTTTCCGAAAAATCAGAGGCAATGTGCCAGATTTTCGATAAACGTGGCTATCCTGTTTCTGTCGTTCAAGCGGGCTACCACCGTGCCCAACAAATCGATCGACATTCAGCACTACAAACGGCCGAGAAGGAAAACATTGACCGCATTCCATTTACTCTTACATTTCACTCCACAACCACACAGTTAAATCTATCATTCTTAAAAACTTTAAATTGCTCCAAAACGATTCAGAGACTGGCACTATCTTTTCGCAACCCCCACTTATTTCATTCAAACGTGACAAAAACATAGGCAACTTTTTAGTCAGGAGTTCATTTCAAACCAATGACCAATCTGGAACTTTTAAATGCGCTCGCTCACGATGCAAAACTTCCTTTCATTCATAACGTAGAGAAAATATCGGGACCCAAAAGATCCATTAAGATCATTGATCACTTTACGTGTACCTCCGCCAATATTATTTATTGCAGAACTTGCACTTATTGCGATAAGTTATACATCGGCGAAACAGGAAGACGACTGGGTGACCGATTCCGAGAACACCTTCGCGATGTGGAAAGAAATGACAAGGACGCATCCAAACCAGTCGCTAGACACTTTAATCTTCCTAATCATTCTAAACAGCACATGGCAGTTTGCGGCCTTTCCTTACATCTAGGCAGTTCGGAAAGCCGTAGAACACTAGAACAAAAATTTATATTCCAAATCGGCACCCTTAATCCCCACGGAATCAACGAGCGCTGTTCATTCAACTAATTTATTCCTGTTTTCTCGTCTCCATATTCCCACCAATGGCGTAGCTCTTTCTGCATATAAATCCAGACACAACCCACAATTCCTCTAATCGCTCTGACGAAGACGCTCGAAATGTCAGCTTTCTTACCCTTTACGGTGGCTAATTTACGTTTTCAACCCAGTTGTTAACGCTAAATTACCTAGTATATACCCTCTTGGGTAGTATATACCTGAGTGTCATTTTTATTCTCTTCTATACCTTACTGGGTAGTGTATACCTGAGGGTTACTTCTATACTAATGGTTTGTTATTACCTGAGCTTAGATAAATTTCGCGAAGAATGGCTTTTGTTTGAAGGACATATACTTACTGAATGGCACGAATTATTACTAGGTCGCACTAGAGCTCCCATGTGGGTTGTCGAGGGGCTATAATTGGTTGCAGTTTGCCTTAAAAATGCAAAACTGCCTGCAATTGCGAATACCCAGTGGAACTGAGCTGTCCATCAAATGTACAAGCAGAGAACAATAATAGAGTTCCAAGCAATCCCGATCGGCTTATACTATTTTGCGAAACGAAACGAAACGAAACGAAACGAAACGAAATCGGGTCAGATGAAAAACAAAAGGAATAATGGCGGTGACAACGTGACCTCTTTCATGTCGCGAAAATACATTTAAACATTACAAATTAGTATAACCGAACATTTTGGCCTCCTCTTATTTCTTAAACCGTATTAAAATATATTTCGCAAAATAGTAATTTTAGGAGAGTTACTATTTTGCGAAATGGACCATTTTCACCCCTGCGATGACAACGTGACCTCTTTCATGTCACAAAAATACATTTAAACATTACAAATTAGTATATCACCGAACATTTTGGCCTCCTCTTATTTTTCTTAAACCGTATTAAAATGTATTTCGCAAAATAGTAATTTTAGGAGAGTTACTTTTGCGAAATGGACAATTTTCACCCTGCGGTAACAACGTGACCTCTTCATGTCATAAAAATTCATTTAAACATTACAAATTAGTATATCACCGAACATTTTGGCCTCCTGTTATTTCTTAAACCGTATTAAAATGTATTTCGCAAAATAGTAATTTTAGGAGAGTTACTATTTTGCGAAATGGACTATTTTCACCCCTGCGGTGACAACGTGACCTCTTTCATGTCAAAAATACATTTAAACATTACAAATAGTATATCACCGAACATTTTGGCCTCCTCTTATTTCTTAAACCGTATTAAAATGTATTTCGCAAAATAGTAATTTTAGGAGAGTTACTATTTTGCGAAATGGACATTTTTCACCCTGCGGTGACAACGTGACCTCTTTCACGTCACGAAAATACATTTAAACATTACAAATTAGTATATCACCGAACATTTTGGCCTTCTCTCATTTCTTAAACCGTATTAAAATATATTTCGCAAAATAGTAATTTTAGGAGAGTTACTATTTTGCGAAATGGACTATTTCACCCCGGTGACAACGTGACCTCTTTCATGTCACAAAAATACATTTAAACATTAAATTAGTATATCACCGACATTGGCATGTTGCACCAACATGACATTTTTCCAGTGGCGTCTAAACATGTTTAGACTCTCCGTCTCGTATAGAGAACAGAAGCATATCCATGCCGAAATAGTCGTCCAGCAGTTTTATAATCGACCTCAAGTAACGAAACAGTTCCTTTGCTTCAAAATTTTTAATAAAAATAATATACATGGAAATTTTACGCGTACGCGCTTCTGATTACACCCCCGTCGCAAATAGTCTTTTACGAGCAAGAGATCGTGTTTCGCATTTGAAATGGCAATTTTCCACGTGCTGCAAGAACTTTGTGCTCGCTTTGTGTCTGTTAAATCAGGCAAGATTATGGCTTTTAAATTTCCAGTTCTTGCGCTTATGGTGCACAAATGACATCCCAGCAACGCGACGCAAAAATACATTTAAAAAAATACCGAACATTTTTGGCCTCCTCTTATTTCTTTGGTTGTATCCTTCCAAAGCAGAAGGAGGGATGAGGCCATCACTAGAAAATTGTCCATAGGCCTTGTCGAGTGCCAGCTCTCATTACAATTTCCTTCTTATGAGCTTAAAGATATATGGAGGAGGGCGGAAAAATCATACTGTCGCATTATAAATCATAGAACTTGCAAATACAAACTTCTGCGTCACTGAGTTTGATACCAGTTACACAGTAAAAACAAAGAAAGAGAAGATATCGTGCGACAAGACCTGCAAATCTTTCCGTGATAGTGGTGGTTTGTGCCCTCACGTCCTTGTTGTCGCTGAGAAGATTGGTAAGCTGCGAAGTTTCATCACCACTTACAAGAAAGCTTCTAACAAAATGGGAAAAATCATCAGCGCAAACCTCTCTAAACAGCTTGGGGGAAAGCCGAATCAACGAGTAAAACAAAGAAGAGGGAAAAATAACGTAAGCCAGGTGCAGTCGTGTCAGAAGAAGACCCTTATGACGTTATGGTGCCAAAGCCCACGAGATACATCGAGTATTACCAGAATGACGAGCCCTTTTATGTGGTGTTTACTCATGACTACTCGAATGCAAGAACATGCACCGGTTGCACAAATGAGTTCCCCAAGAGAGTACAGATAGCGCCCTACGACATTGTTCTACTTCACGAGGAGCGTTATCGCTACCCTAAAAAAGACGATAACGGCAATGTTGAAATGGTCGTAACGCAAAAAAAAAAGGCAAAGAGTTTTTTTATTGCATGATATAAGAGCTGTATCCTTCCAAGGCACCCGTATTTCTGGAGAGGCTTGATAACTGTCACCAACAGTGTAAAGCAGCGTTTGAAAGACGGTCACAAGGATTTGCTTCTTGCAATGTTGAAGTTTGAAATAGGCGAAAATTACACAAAGACCTAATTCAACAAATTAATAGTATTTCAATTCTTGTTTCTACATTAGTCTATTCAGTCGTTACAGTAGAACTCAGAAACTCGCGCTTTCCTAAGGAAATTTCCTAAGGAGACAAAAAATTGTTCGAGTTAGCTGATAGTAAATGACTGAAAAATTGGGCCAAGGGAAATTGGATCTCATTCGAGTTACCGGGGGGTTCGAGTTAATTTCTACTGTATTTCAATCGCATTTAAAACTTTCTCAGGTTTTGGGTTTCCAGTAAATTTGCAATTTTTAAAGCATATGTAAAAATCTTTTTTAGTAAATCAAATATGTACTGTTGACAATAGAATGGCAATATTTTTCATCATGGCGTAAAAAAATAATTCATTTCGTAGAGTAGCAATTCTTCCAAAATTACTACTTAAAGAAATATATTTTTATACGGTTTAGGAAATAAAGAGGTGACCAAGATCGGGAGTGCACCATAATGTAATGTTTAAAAGTAAATTTTTTGACCCGAAAAAAAGACATTTTTGTCATTGAAGGATAAAAATATTTCGTTTCGCAAAATGGTATGCCTCCAAAAACTACTATTTTGCAAAATGTATTTAAATACGGTTTATGAATAAGAAGAGGACAAAATCTTACTGCATCAACCAAATACATATGTGTGACACGAGAATGGAAAACATCGTTGCCGCCCGCCGAGAGTAAATAATCCATTTCGCAAAATAAAATAAAATTTTTCGGAATTACTACATTCAATTAGTTTAGAAATTACTACATTAAAGAGGAGGTGACCGAGATCTTTGAGAATATACTATAATGTAATGTTTAAATGTATTTTCGTGACGTGAAAGAGGTCACGTTGTCACCGCAGGGGTGAAAATAGTCCATTTCGCAAAATAGTAACTCTCCTAAAATTACTATTTTGCGAAATACATTTTAATACGGTTTAAGAAATAACAGGAGGCCGAATATCGGGTCTTATTGACAACTGAAATGTGATCTTATTCAACTCTTTGTTTAACAATAAGTGTGATGCATAATAATGAAAGAATTCATCGTGGTTGGTCTTTTAAGTGACACTTACTCGTTAGGCTTTCTTTTCCTTCCCCTTCGATCTCAAAGTAATGTTCTTCATATAGTGTGGACCAGAAAGCTATTTTGAATATCTTCTCTACCCCTTAGGTAGTGTAACTGATGGTTATTTTAAATCCCGCCAATTAATCCTGGGTAGTGTATACCTGAGGGTTATTTTTAATCTTTTTATAACCTCTTGGGTTCTGTATACCTGAGGGTAAGTTTTAATATCTACTATACTCTATTGGAAGGTGTATATCTGTGTGTTACTTTTTATCAATTCTTATACCCTCTGGGGTAGTGTGGACCTGAAAGCTATTTTCAAATATTCTAACCCACCTTTGGTAGTGTATACCTGTGTGTTGACTTGTAATCTCTTTTATACCCTCCTAGATAGTGCATACCTGAAGTTAATTTTTACTCTCTTCGTAACCTTTTGAGCAATGTTGGCCACAGGGTGATTTTAATAGCCTCTATTACCTCTGGGTAGTGTATAGCTGATTGTTATTTTAAATCCCTTCTATTTCCGAGTGGGTCGTGTCATAACTGAGGGTCTTTTTTTAGTTCTTCTATGCCCTCTCGGGGTACCGGATACCTGAGAATTACTTTTAATCTCTTTTAGACCGTCTTGCGGTAGAGCATACCTGAAGTTCACTTTTAATCTCTTTTATACCCTCTTGGGTAGTGTGTATCTTAGGGTTATGTTTGATCTCTCCAATGACCCTCTTTGGTAATGTATAACTTAGGCTTACTTTTAATCGCTTCTAGTGTAAACCTGAGTTTATATAAATTTGGCGCCAGAAAGAATGGCTTTTGTTTGAAGGACATATACTTTACTTAATGGACATGAATTAGTTAGGCCGCACTATAGAGCTCTCATGTGGGTTGTCGAGGAGGGACTATAATTGGTTGCAGTTTGCCCTTACAAATGCAAATTTACTCAAAACTGCCTGCAGTTGCGAATACCCAGTGGAATTGAACTGTCCATCAAATGTACAAGAAGAGAACAAACAATAGAGTTCCGAGCAATCCGATCGCTTATCCGATCATAGGATTATTTAGTAGTCAAACATGTATCTCATTTGCGCCGGACAGCTGCGCTGAATTTCGATTAAATGCCAGCAGTCTTTCCCCGAAACGCCTTTGTGGTCTTCAGACTTAATGTTATGAGAGGTTTCAACGCAATTTAAGCCTCTTGTCCTCTTTCCAAACTTCAGTGAGCAGAAGCGGCTAGTTTAATTGTTCACGAACGTCACACGCAATTTCTGTCTTTGCTACTGCTACATTTCATTCTATCTATCCAGAGCTGATCAATTATTCGCGCGATACTTGCTTGAAATGCGGACAATGCGCTTACGAAACGAATTCTTAGCACGCTCTCCCGCTCATGTTTTGAAGTTGCTGAAAGTCGTTAAAACTTAATAATAGCTCGTCCATCAATGCACGACGGAAGGTGTTAGCTTAATGTAAGTTGTCAGCGACAGTTATTCAGGCGTTTATGCCGCGGACGTGCACGTAGAGAGGGTTGATCGTCGGAAGATCGTCTTGTTCCAGGAGAGACTTCTCTTTAATCGGAGATGTAGTTCTTAAAAGACCTGTTTTGTTTTAGCAAAACGAGATAGAACTGCTATTTTTCACTTACCGGAATGAGGTCCTAAAAGAACTTTTCTCTACCTTGGAGGCAGACTGTGTTGAAATTAGTCCTCAGGGAATTTTCGATTGCCATAGGCTTTGCTGCGCGATTTGACAAACAAATCTCACGCTTTTGATACTGAACGATAATTCTTTAATTGCAAGGTATGATTATGTCCTTGAGACAAACTACTCGTTCATACATTACACTATGTTTGATAGTAACTAACATGTTAGGCGATTCTGCACGGAAAACAAACGAGCGCGATAAATGCTCTGGGTCGGCCGGCAGTACGCGTCAGCACCTCATTGTTAGCAGAGAAGACTTGCAAA
>NC_089312.1:27608171-27656391 GCF_036669915.1 Pocillopora verrucosa | reverse complement strand
TGTCCTTTAGAAGCATGAGCCCTGATTCCTGTATTGGTCCCTTTTCCCTTGCGCCATCTCCAAGTTATTCAAGAAGTAAATGAAGAGGAAATATCGGATGTGAGTTTTGCTGTATGTAAAATATGAAGCGTATGAAGAATATCGGGAACCTGGCAGAAAAATAATGATACAAACAGGATTTTTCCCAAAAACCGCTTAAAAGCACCATTTCAGTTTGCTCCCATGTGAAATTCAGTTTTCGATGCTTGTGCCTTCAAACAGTTTAACACTCATGGAAGAAATCTGGTCACAACCATGTCTTTCGTATTGTGTCTGTGCCGAACTTTCCCTTGCACGCCAACAACACAGTCACACACGTATGCAAGGTCAGCACTTGCTAGTGTATTGGTTTTTTTCTTCGATTGTTTTGTATTCAGAACTATGCGTGCAAGTACTGTTTTGAGTTCACGGACCTACTCTGTTATTCAAAACACTAAACACGGAATCGCGGGGGAAGTTTCTATGCCTCCTAACGAACGCAAGCTGCTTATCAGAATATAAAAAAATAAATAGATAAGTAAAGAAGAAGTATTAGAATGAAGATTAAAACAAAAAACAAAACAGAAACAAAAGCATTAGTAAAGAAAATCTTACCAAGTATCAAATGTTTTTAAAAAATCCAACTTGGCGCGTGTAGGATCCAGGAAACGTCTGTGTGCTCGGATCTCATTTACATACAAGAGTTTTTACGTTCATTAACCATCGATCGAAGCTTTAATCTAAATGAACTTCTCACTTGCAACAAAAGGATGGGGGTACTTTCTGACTTTGTTATATGGGTGAAACTTGCATTCTCAGTCTTCAGGATATAAGATTTGTGTACAACCAAGTGTAGCCATCCTTCCAAATTGTGAGGTATACTTTTTAAGCTGGTTATCCAATTCCAGGCCAATATATCGATATTTTTCACAAGCCAAGGCCAAGTATCGGGCATGATTCTATCAAAGTTCACGACGACAATGCGAATGAATCTAAAAAATATCTGCAGTTTAATTTTTGTAGACAATTTAATATTTCTAAACTCTTTTACAGAATTATTTATGGAATACTATATCGTCAAAATAAAACCCTTGTAAACAGATCAGCTAAAGCACAGTTCCGTATCTTTGCGCTAACCCGCGTATAAGCGCAAGTTTCAAATACCGAAGGGAAAACGTTTTGAAGGAAAACCTCTATCAAAACTGTTTTTAATCTCCGTGAAGAATATAGTTTGAGAAGGTTGCCATATAAAGCAGATATCGTACTAAAGAACAAAACATTTATGGTAAAACAAACTGCAAAGTCACACAATCCAAGGAGTCGGTGATGTTGTTGATGTGGTATAAGATAATTCTAATTAGCTCTATCTTACCAGCCCCCTCGGCAAACGAGGATTAACACCGTTTATTGAGTAATCGTGGGCCACAGCCGAATAGACAAATTTACCTGAAAATTCCTCAGCATAAGTAAAAGTACATTTAGCTTTGTGCCAACAGTAAACTCCTTTCCGCAATATACTCTGTCCAGTAATCTAGTATGAAATCGAAAAACCACTTGAATTTACATCCCTTGGTTCACCGGGTAGTCACGATGTTTGTTTTTTTGTTCTGTTGTTAGGTGGCAACTGATTGAGAATCAATTTTCCTAAGAATCGTACTGATTTAGAAGTTGCTCGATGTTAACTTGGACATGCAACTAATATGCGAAACGTATTTTCGTAGTCTGAATTAGACATTTATCTTTCCTTTGTCCACTTCCTCGATTTCTTCTTCCATAATGACGTGCATATGGCACGATGACTGGGTGATATTTCGCTACTGGTTCTTGTACAAACGCATTTTTCTCAGGTGCCTTAACACAAGGCTGCTCTTGCCTAAATGGCACGGCGACTGCAAACTCCTTGAACTTCAATCCCTTCATCTGTGCACGATGTTGTACAAAACTCCAATGGAACAGGTCCCTTATAAAATATGAAAGGATTACTATTTAACTTGAACGAAGAAACTTTAGTGCATTTCGATTGTCCCTCGTGCCTGTGTTTTCCATTGTTTTCTTCCTGTATTTTTCGCGTTTTCAAATGATACCAGTAAAGACAGAATCCTGCAATAGCAGTGAAGACGATGAACAATCCTGCAAGGATGGGCACGGTATAGTCTGGGATAGCACCCATTGTTTTTATGTGCTGCTAAAGTCCGTGACTTTAACGGAGAATCCTGCGGTGATTTTCCAAATGTTCAAGAGAATCACTGAGTATCTTTCTCACAAATCTCCTCTACGATTTAACATAGAGTGAAGAAGTGTTCCTAACCGACTGTAAATAATAGTTTATCACAGAGATAAATTACAAACGTATTGTATTCATCACCAGCGTAGCTGCACGTCTGGTGTTTGCTTTCAGGACTCTAGACAGGACTGCAACGTGACCAGGCTTGCACGTGTAGTCATGTTGCATTTTATTGTTGGTAACAAATTTCAATTTACATCCAGAGCATGAGAGATTTCAATATTTCTTATGTAATTAAATCGTCATTGTAAACTCCTGGCGTTTTTTTTTTTTCTTATGTGCAGGTTTTAAGCAGTCTCACGACAAATCGCTTCCGTAGCCGTACAATTGAAGATCGCGTGATTCAAATTTCGCAGCCATTGGTTTTCAGAGGCTTGTCACGCTATATTTCTGTCAGAGGCATAGGTGTTTTTTAGTTCGATATTTAGTAATTATCTATACGATGTTGAGAACAAGCAGCTTCTTATTTTGTGTCACGATTTCGTGTGAAGCGTGATTTGATACAAGGGAAGTTAGACACACTCAAGCCAAGACTTGACTATTTCGTTGCAACCCACAACATGAGATGAAATGACCCAGGTCACGTACTCAAATTGAATCAAGGTCTTCGGTGAATGGCTTATGTTAAAAACACGTGCAGGGGCGTTCCTTTTCTTCTTTAAGTGTTGACGTCTATAATAGGATTTAGTGTAGTTCAATTCAAATATTGAAAGGCGCCTAACCACTTCTTGTCCTGAATGACATAGGCTATTGTTTTTTCCATTATTTCAAATTTTTTTTAGCTTGCTCTAATCTCTGGGAGGGAAACCTGACAAGCCTTTCCTTGCGGGGGGTTTGGCGCTAAACCTAAGTATATAGCATGATGGACTGGGACTATATCCTAAGGAGGTGTGATTGATGAGAGAAATTCCATGGCCATCCATGTTCAGATTTTTAAATTTTCAAGGTGATCCAAACATAGCAATTTACAAAACAACTGCAAAACTGCATGAAAAAAATTAACTAAAATTTAACGTCTAACCACGTTCCCTTGAAAGTTTATCAGAATATGTCGGTGAACATGCAAGGGGACTGTCCTCGCGGCCAGAAATAATATCCTCTAAATGGGGCTGACCGAATTGACAAATGCAAAAACTATAGAATTTTTTTTCGGTCGATAACATAGCTTAGCTTCATTGTGTCTTTTACCAGACTGCAGGCGTTCCCTAGATTGAAGTGAAGAAAAAAAACCTTACAGCTTTGACATTAATTGGTTGTACATGTTTTCGAAATTTATATGGATCTTGGCTGAAAACACTTGATGGTTTTCGGTGCCAAAATTCACAGTCACGTTTATGGTTTTGCTTCCATGGCATGCCACGGCACCAAGATTATATTCCTTGCTCGAAAAGAAAAGAAAAAACTCCTTCGGCATCGGCCTACCATTTTTCCGACTGCCTGACTTTTACAAAATTACTCTTGCAAAGGTTGAAAAGAAAATTGGGCTTTCTTTACGACATACTTCAAAGTTCTTAAGTAGCAAAGAGGCAGCAAGAGTAAATCTCGTCACATTAAAAGTCTTGTAGCGCAAGGTAATTAGCACGCTTCCAGATCTCTGAAAATGCCTACAACAAGTCAAAAAGCTGATTGAATGTATCGTTTCCGCTAATCTGGTTATTTTATTTCTAGTAAAATGAAACCTTATGCCAGTGCCTACATGTATTAGCCTGCGAATGAAGATGCATTTCCGGTTGTAGGGAGAAAAAGCGACAATCGAATGCACGTCAGAGTTTTCAAGCTTCTTCTCGTGTCACTTACTCAAACATCCCCTTCCGTATTAATCATGATCACTTGGCCGTCAAGGCATACTGTCGCCGTCTCTGATATCGTGTGAGATAAATCGATTCTCTCAAAGCTGAAGAACGAAATATTCATGCATTTATATGTCATATACTTATTCATATATTTAAGCATCCCCTTCTGTTCTCATCATAATCTTTTGGCCGTCAAGGCATACTGTCGTCATCTCTGATATTGAGTGAGATAAATCGATTCTCTCAAAGCTGAAGAACGAAATATTCATACATTTATATGTCATATACTTATTCATATAGTTAAGTCTAATTGCGATCATCCGCTTTAAAGAGAACTTATAGGAAAATAATTAGCATTTCCTTCGGCGAAAAAAGCATATCAATATAATTTTTATTTGTATCATCCATAATATTTCGCGCCATCGCCATATCTTCCTTCGTCTCTCTTTAAGTATTATTTTCTTGGAGTTCCTTCCTTTTTAACGCAAAGAGTAACAGCAGACATTGAGAAAGTATAAATAATTTAAAAAGAAAGAACGAAAGAAAAAGGAAACACCCGCCAGGTTTGCTTTCCGTCTTGGATACAAATTAGTCGGCAAACAAAACTTTACTACAAAACTTATTTCTAAACTGGAAAAAGATGAAATTCACGATTCCTTAACTGAACAAAAGAAAGAAAACAACAATTGAGCGGAGTAGTTTATTTTCCTTACGTGATGGCAATCCGGATGTCCAACCATTCATATTACGCAAAACATAGTTAAAACGTCTTCCCTCTCAACTTCCTTGTTTTAATAACATGTAATAACATGACCGAAAGTGAGCTTTTTTCGTGGTTTTCGCAGCCGTTTTTGGCGGATCTTTGTTTACGACAGAAGGTCAGAGTGTCAAAGTTACAATAAACAGCCACAGCAGCTGATCTAACCTCCGAACGTTGTTGTTGGACTCGAAGAACAAAATGGACAATCCCGCACTTTATATTGCTCCGTGCGTGGCAGTTGCATTCTTCGTTTTGCTGGGAATTTTGTATTTTGCTTCTATCATTACACGAGCGATAACAGTGAAGAAGAAAGAGAAGAGAATTTTCATAAACAAAAACACTATTCTGAGGGTCACGTTCAAGTGGAAATAGGAGAAACACGTGGCGGGATTAAAAGTTACTTTGTTGTTATACATCTCTGATGTATCTTGCTTTACAAAGAATCATTCAAGCATCTGCTATTCTTGAAGGCATTGAAATTTTTTACGGATCTATGCTGAGTATTTTGGGCCCGGCTGATCGAGAATGGAACAAGTCATCGCGAATTACTAAGTGGACGCCATCGCAGTTGCCCCATGAATCTATGAACATTAGTTAATAGCTGTTTGACCTTCTAACAGAGATAAACTCCAGGAATTTTGACCGACTTATTTGTAATTTCTTGGATGGAACATTGGAACAGTGTGTACCAAATGCGTGAAAACAAAACCTTCTGACAACCGGAAATATAACTCTATGAGACAATTAACAGGTCGGACGTTTAGAATCACATTCTGCGTTCGTTCGCCAACAATATACATTTATCTAATGTTGCACTAACATTGTCACTATTGGAAACACTCGATCTTACTTAAATTTAAATATTCCTTCTTAAATGTTATTTTGAACTGAGTAACAGTGTTACGGCGAGGAGACTCATAGGTATCTTGAGGCGAGAAGGTCATAAGTTAACTTTTGATTGACTCATGACTGTAAATACTTTAGCCCGCCTCAGAAAAAACGCCGGGTGTTTTGAGCACTCATCATTTTTTTGTATAAAATGGTTGTTATTAAAACTACACAATCTAGAACTGAACTATTTATAAGAATATTTTGAAAAGGTAGGTGCAAATACATCTTATGAACATGGTTTGGTGTCTGATTTTGCGTTACGAAAAGTAATTCGAAGCCTCTGGCCGTGGTCAATTAGAAGTAGACTGGCACTAGTCAGGTCAAGTCGATCAAGATGGCGGCGAAGCTGGGAAGGCTTGCAGTGAATAATACGGCGTTTCTCCTGTGTGATATCCAGGAAAATTCCGACCGTCTATCAGGTACTTTCCTGAGATCATCAAAGTTGCTCAAGAATGGTAAGTCCCGTGGAGAAGTAATGGTGGAGAAGTAATTAAGCTAAAGTTTCACAATAATTTACCATCAGCATACAAATACACTTTAAGGAAACTTGATAACTACCTTTTTTTGTATATGCATTACTGTTCGCCGTGGCCCAATTTTATTGAAACTCAAGAGCTTGAAATTAATTTTATAAGCTTGCCATAAGCTTTTCACAAGAAGAGGTCCAGAGATAGGACCCTCACACCCCCCTCGAAAGTAGACACAAGAAAGCCTTACCTTTACTGGTTAATGCACATTGCATATCGTAAACAACCATTAGATATCTAGGCTCAAACTTTCATAATTATTGAGTTGAGTACTTCAGACTGTCCCCAACCTACCCCACTAAGTGAAAATGCCTGGGTTGACATTGTTCTTACTCACTATTCTATAAGATCATATAGTGCTATCAGTTGTTTCATTACTTTGTCACTTGCGATGTGGATTGTGATGTTTCAACTGTATTCTGCTCCTCTCTGTCAGGTAATTAGTTTAATGTATTATACCCCTCTTTAATTATACATCTTATTCCACAATGATTGGTTGGTTTTTATGAGCTGTGGTTGGCACATTTTATTATATTTCCTCAGTGGTCAGCTACTATCCAACTCTCCAGTTACTGCATTTCTTGATTATGGGCAATTTTGCTTCCAGAATTTTTACTCCATTGTCCCTGATTTTTTTTGCCTTACAAAATGTCACATGAATCACCCTTTAAACCCTTTGTGTGTGATAGGCATTGCAATCACTGAAATTTACTTCCCTCCAAGGTAGGTGGAATGCAGTGTTGAGGGTATGCTCATGAACTGTAGTTGTCTTTGATTTAGAGAGTTCAATGTTTCTGGAAAGATGTGTTCCTTTAGTCTGTGTTTGTGTGGGTCAGCTGTAAAATTATTGTTAGCCACAACACCCTGGTAAACTGCTAAAGGACAGTCATTTAGTTCATTAGGAGCATTTTGTGGGTAGTTTTAAAATTCTTGTGAAATATGGCCATAGTAGAAATGTTTTACTGTTTTTGTTATTTTCAGGCAGCAGCAGCCAAAATTATGGAAATACCCATCATTGCTACAGAACAGGTATCAAAATATAATTTTTTTATTTGCATTTCAGTGTTTTTTTTTTTATTGAGAAATTGATTTGTCAATGTGCTGTCCTGCGATGAATTACAGGTACATGAAGTCAAATTTATGAATTAAAATAAAATCATGTGGCAACAGGATATCAGTGTGGTGACAAAAGTTATGTTTGAATTTGTTCTCCAGTATCCTAAAGGACTTGGCAACACAGTAGAGGAAATTGATACAAGTTTTTTCAAAGAGCGCATATTTCCTAAGACAAAGTTTTCCATGGTGATACCTGAAGTTGAAGAACAGCTGAGACAGCTAAATATTGAGAATGTGGTATTAATGGGTATTGAGGTAAGTACTATTGATTATGATAAATACTCAACTCCTCCCTTTACTTTACATGACATTGTATTGTAATGCAGGACTTTGTGGGTGTTCTTTATGATTGGAGTTAAACAGTGTTGCTGATTTTCTCAATTGAAAGTTATCAAGAGGATACATGTGCATAGTAGAGTATCCAAATTTGTTGTTTAGAATATCCCTTCTTTTTTAAAGAAGGTGAAACTGTTGTGAGCACAACACTGCATATTCAGAGGAAGAGGGAAGGTGTAATTCTTTTGAATGTTTTAACTAATTATCACACTGGGCTAGTGATCCTGGGATTTGATGGTTGATTGCAAATAAAGTAATTTTTTAATCTAACTAGTTTACTTTTCTGTGTAAATATTTGGCTGGATCTGAAAATCATGAATCAATTTAAAAGTAATCAATTCTTTTCAAAGTAATTCTGATATGAGAGTTGAAGCCACAGGACTAGAGTGAATATTTATTTTCAGACTCAAGTCTGCGTACTACAGACAACTATGGATTTGCTTGAAAAGAATTATACTGTTCATGTTCTGGCTGATGGTGTCTCATCACGCACTATGGTTGAAAGAATGTTTGCCCTTGAGGTAATACAAGATATGGAAGTATTAGATTTATTGGGAAGGGGGGGGGGGGTTGTGTGCAGGAAATGAAACCCTGTATATTTAAGTCTTGACAGATAGTAATTTAGTCTCAGTTCATTAAGTAGTATTGCATACTGATTCAGGCTTCTCATTAACCTTTAACTCCCAAGATCTCATCAGTAATTCTCCTTACTGTCTGCCATACAGTTCTTGTGATGTTAGTTTGGAGAATTTGGTATTGGATCAACTAATAATCTTCTAATTGATACTTTTCTTTATTCTCATCACTTGTCTGCTTTATATTGTATTGATATTGTAAGGAGAAATTCTGTCTTGGTCACTCATGGGAGTTAAAGGGTTAAGGGCTGCCCACTGGATTAAAAAACCAGCAACCTTGATTTCTGAACCATGCTCTTTCATAAAATAATGTGTGTATGTTGTGAACAGTAAACTTTCAATAAATATTAAAACAAGTGACAACTATAATAACAAATTTCAGACTAAGGCAGACAACTTGCTTGAAATTCACTTTCACGTTTCACTAAAACATACAAGTCATGTATGCTTTTACATTTTCTTACTAGTTGGGCACTCTTGCAATCTCTACCTAGTACCAACCTGCATTTTGCTTTGCATCATGATACTTCCAAAAGAATACATAAAATAGTATTTCAGTACCTTTGAATTTCAAAACTGAATATTTTGTAAGGGAAGGAGCTTTTGATTTGTCAGCCATCTACTCCATACAGCTAACCATCTACTCCCTAACTAATTGAAAACTCTGATGATTCTTATTTCTTTTGTGCATGTCACATGTGTAGGTGTACAAAGGTTACATATTGTTTTGTTTTCTTGGTACAAGTCTGTGCTTGTCTCACTGGAATAATTAGCCAATTCAGTGACTACTCAAGTTCACTTTGGGAAATACTTCAAATCAGGCTTTGGCTAAAATATTTTGTTGATATAGTTTCACTGTTGCTTTCTTCTAGCGACTCCGCGAAATGGGTGCTATTGTAACTACTAGTGAATGTACTCTCTTCATGCTGTTGGGGGATGCCAAACATCCCAACTTTAGAGAGGTTCAAGCTTTAGTGAAGACAGCAGCCCCTGATTCTGGTTTGCTGTCCAAGTGTTGATGGAGGAACAATGGGTGTACTGACTCCTCTATCCAGAAGAGTCTTTTGGAGAAAGTTACTGCAGCTGTGATCATTAGGCTAATTCAAACAATTTTAGGTATCTTGTTCTAAAGAAAGATTTCCCTCAGGGGGATGTAGATTTATGCAATACCACATTCTGTTCCACAAGTTGTTCCCGATTTGTCATGGGGACTTCCTTTAAAACTGTGTACTAGTCTTAAAACCTGCAAGACTGGTAATACATTTTGATCTTTATCATAAGTTCAATGAGAGAAATATGTGAGCAAGCATAGAATGAATATAACAGTTTACAAAGATTAGGCTACGAACAGTCCCTCCTATTTGACAAGGTCCATTTCACAAGTCAAAAAAAATCAATGAATCGATATATTTTTTCACTGATTTTCCTTTGTGTCATGTATCAGACTTACATAAACATCAATTATTGTATAGCCTATACAAGGATTTATGAATGGTAATTTGATGGTATTCAAGTATTCAATAAAGATCAGTGGGCCTTTTGATTGATTGTGTTGAACCTTTTACACCCTAACAGTAGAGTACATATTCTCCTTACTGTTCTCTTTACATTTCATAAGGTGCTGACGAGGAGAATTTGTATAACAATCAAGAGCTTCTTTGCTTGGTGATCATTTACGTTACTCTTGTGACTTTAATGTGTGATTTAGGAATGATAATGTAAGGAGAGGATAGATGCTAGTCACTCAGGTTAAACCAATCCCATAAATATCATGACAGTAATTCAGAGCTAAGCATTTTATATCACTAGAAACCAACCAACTTGAAGTTGAAACGAGCACACAGCTTAAAAACGTGGAAAGTGAGAGTAGCATGTTTTAATTATTGTATTTAGTTGACAATGTGCATCTTTTGGTTAAGACCATGGAGTTTTGTAGACCAATCTGCAATAGATTAATTCATATAAATGATCCTGGATTATTTTTGACACTTGACTGAAAATGGAAAGTAGATTTTTTTAAAAATGAAATGTTTTTGATTCTCAGTAAAGTGTAGAAGGTAACTTGTTTAATTAATTTTGCATGACACTGCTGACAAGGAATAAAAAGATACAATATGAAAGGAAATATTACAAACTACTGATTGGTCAGTGTTTTTGTCCATTTGTCTTGTCCCTTAGTAGAGGTTAAAATTCTTTTAAAACAAGGCCCTCTCCAGCAGTCTAACTTTGAATTATTTTAGCAAGTTTTCATGGTGAAACAAGAATATGCATAAACCGCTAGCACATGACACAACTTAACTAAAATTCCCTAGCATGTCCGATTTGCATGAGAGTAATGCAATGCCTGATACAACAGTCAGTTGTTTTTTATTTACATACCATATGTTGAATAACTTGAAAGTAAGACAAAAAAGGGAAGAATTGAGTGAAAGTAAGTTGTTTGAGACAAATAGGGAATGTTGTTAGTAAGCCAAGAAATTAAGTACCAGTAGTAAACAAAAACTGAAAACTTTTTGCTTGTGCGACTCACACTTGACAAACTAACAAGTTATACAATCTTTGGGAAGTTGAGATCACTTAGCAATAACACTGAAAATATCCATGGCAAAATAAAATTTTATTTAATAGTTTATAGTGTTTAAATGTACAAGTTACAAAAGCATGTACTAAGCCATAACATAAGATGAAAAACTAAATCCATAGTTCTTTCATTCCTAAAAGCACCTTCTACATCCATATTTAACTCTTGAAATCCTAAGATCTAATTGTCAATTCTTCTCCCTAGCTGCTACACATTTCCTAGTTAATTAGCTGCAAAATTAAACTTGGTGTTAGATCAAAATAACAAGTTTTACCCGATAAGTTTGAGTATCGTCATCACCTATTTGTAGGAAATGTCTCAATATTAAGGGGAGAAGTTGTATGTTAATCACTTAGTGGGAGTTAATGGGTTAAAGTAGCAATCAGGTGCAGAGGTCATAAGTATGATCAGGAAATCAGATATCTTCTGCTTACAATTGATGTTTAGACGTTTGCTACACTAAGGGTAATTAGATGAAATATGAATGAACTCATAACCAGTGAATTAATATCAATTCAGAATATTAAAGTGGCAATGTTTTTTTTTGCCAGTAACTGCCATTTGAAAATGATTCCTTTATATACCTAACCTTGTCCAAGAGATGGCACCTAACAATCAACTGTTCTATCTGGGCTCCCATTACCTACTGAGCACATGCATATTTAAGGTACATACTGAGAAACCCTTGTGGTGTACCAAACATTTTTTTCAGACAGTTGTGATTGAAGGACCATTTAAAATTGGTAAAAAAACATGTTTTAGTAGTCATTAAATGTTTCTTTTTCCTAATGTTTGTACTGTTAATGGAGCAGTTGGTCAGAAACATCACTGTCATGTACATCTTTCAAAGATGTGAAATTTGGAAGAGTGCTCATCTGTATTTTGTAGATTTCTAATGTGTCTAGAAACCATGAAATTAGGAAATTCTAAAACAGATAAAGATAGTGGTTACATACCATCTCCATGGCAGGTGTGTGTATTTTTTATTTATTTATTTTTTTGTGGGTGAGCACTAAATGCGCTCATCTTTCCTGTCATATCTCAATTAGCTACTGTTTGGACTTGCAAGACAAGAATATCAGAACACAAAGAACAAACCAGTAGGGTCATACCTTGAAAGACAAATGAACCAGGAGAATGAAAATCTACTTTCTTCATTGATCCCTGCCCTCAATCATCTTTTGTCCTCTCATCTCCACTACTCTGATTCAAAATTTGGCTCAAATGCTCAGAAAATGTAAATCATAACTGCAGGTAGCTTCAGCTACTTCTTTTGTTTGTTGTATAAGATAAAGGGTTGTGTTTGTTAATAAATAATTTCTAACTTACCTCCTTAGGAGGGACATATGTTGGTTAAAGATCTCAAGGGCATTTCTCTATATTGTTAATTTTAAATAAATTTCAACAGATATAATTGCCAGTAACATTCCCCATAGTTATAATCATAATAATCAGGAGGACGGTTTTAAACATAATTTATCAGATTCTGGCTCATCCTGATACACCAATACATGTAGGTGGGGTTGGTAATGCTGTTTAAATTATATTAATTTTAAATTAAAATGACTGAAGTTCTTAGCTAGACTAAAATATGCTGATAAATTAGGGTGTTAGCTTATTTTGTAAATCTACAAGAGATGACTTTCCAATCAGCACTGTGTAACATGCCTAGAATAGTTTTAATACATTAATTTATGCTTTTAGCTTGAAACAACTAGAATTTGAAATAGGAAATGTGATGCCTATTTAAACAGCAGAACCTGATAAGACTTCTAAGCTATGCTCCCTTGCTAGTGTTCATTGTCTCCAGAAATTCATGTTACTGTAAATTGATTCCTACCAAGCCAAAGTGTAACAGAACAATTTGAAAGCTGATAAACTGTGTCAGAATCCACACTTATATTTAACCCAAACATGAAAGCAACAAGGCTTCAAATATATTCTTCATTAATAGTAATTCTCAATTTGATGGCTGTTGTGTTCCAGCCAATGCAAAGCATGTATTAAACAGACCACACAACAGCTAATATGGGCATGTTACTATCCTGACTAAACTTTGAAAGTAATACCTAATAGAGTCAATGTTGCTAACACTTCCTCTAACTAGAAATTAAAACTACCTGTTCCTTTAATTCTCCTACCTGACAACCAATCACAAACTTCTTTATTGGCTGATCCTGAGAACCTGGTAATTTATGATCACAAATCCTCTTATGATAGTTTCATTATTCTCATTACCTGTCTGCTTGAAATGTTTAGAAATTGAGAGGAGAATTTATGTTCAGGGCACTCCTGCAAGTCAGAGAGTTCAAGTAGCTTTACTGGCCTAGTAGTTTTTTTTCTTATTTTTTGTTTCTTTTTTCCTTTTTTCTTTTGTTTTTTCTTGATATTTCAGTTTTGGATATTTCCCAGCTGACAAATGACCAGCACACAGCTTAAGAGTGGGTCAAAGTATATAATTACACAACCCACTGTCTACAGATTCTTCTGTAAAAAGGAGAGCAGCATAGTCTCATAATGTTCTGATGAAACTGACTGACGAATGCCATGCCTCTCATTTGGATAGATCTGCAATGAGTTAACATAATTCATGGTTAACATCACTTTGCACTTCACATCTTAGTTAGTAGTTAACTGTTCTTGTTCGAGGATGTTTTAGAATACCTGCCCATATTGGTCAAGAACATTAACGACAAGGCATTTAACAAATGCTCAATCTACAAGGTCTGAAAAATCAGTTTCCTCTCCACTCAAACTCATACATGAATAGAAAGAGGCAATCAGTGTGTTTAGACTGATCAACATGGCTTTATATAAAAGGTTGCAAACAAGCGAGAGAGGTACCTTATAATGGTCTGGTACTCTCTGTCTTTAGACCCACATTAAAATTATGACTTGCAATATTCTTTCCCAAAACTAATGTTGGTGATGCTTTCAAAGAACAATAATGGTCTAAAAATAAAGTGTAACCACCCATTCAATCAAGGTATTTCTTGATTAGTTGTCCACATAAAAATTGCATCGAATTATTTTCCATGATTTTGACTTTTCACTTAGACAAATTCAATTACTTTCCAAGCAGGTCTGAAGATAGTCTCCTTCCCAAACACAATTTGGTCATGTCACACAATGCACTCTAGAGTGCGTGGAACAAGACCAAACACCAGCTATGAAGGAGACTAGTTGGGATAGAGAAATGGTTGAATTCTGTGGCTCTCTGCACTTTAGACCAGCATGAACACGTTCTATCTCAAATATTATCAAAATTAGGGATGCATTCTTACCAGAAGCTGATACGGCTTACAGGCTTTTATCAGTTCAGTTATAAGCAAGCTTGAATGGTAAAAGTGAACATTTTCATCAATTAAGCCATGTACAAGAAGCAGTCTGTTCTCTCTGTTGATTGAAATATGACTATAAGTACAGGTAACTTTGTTTTAATTTAACCAAATAATGAATTTTAATTACAGTTACTGTAATATTATGATTATCATAAACTCTTTCATGTACATGTAATAAGACAGTCTTTGCCATAAACATGTCATATTCCACCCACAAAAACATAATTATTTATAAAACATAATTTACAATCAGCCTCATATTTAAGCAGTTGGTTTTAAAAAGTTGCATAACAGAAGTGTAAATGCAGAGCTGAAATGCTGTAACATTTATTGGATGGTTGCTCACTTGATAAAAGTTCACTGTGCTATATCCCATATGAAAGGAAAATCATGCTTTTTAAGAATAAAGGAAATTCTGTTCATAACCTTGGTGACAACTATGAAATTACCATCACTCACAAAATCATCCAGTGTTGTTAAACACAATTAAAATTAAATTTTTATCAATCGAAAACAACTGAGAAAAAGGAAAATACAGTAATAGAAACAGATCACCACTTACTCATCTGGGAATCGATTTGCATAATTTAGCACAGAGCTCATTTTGTATCCAAGGGGATTTTCTGCAGGTGTATTCATGTATCTCTCTGTGTAACCAGTGTCATAAGCTGTCCATGTGGTCACCGGGGCACCAACAATGGCAACCTGTGGCACAAAATGTCAAGCAAATGTAACTTTGAATATACATGTCATCACAATTTTATTTCAGAGGCAGACAATGAATGACATAAAGGACTCTGACTTCTCTTACCTTAAACACATCTGGACGCTGTAACAAGCCCAGCAAGGACAAGTAACCTCCTGGATGGTTGAAAACAAATGAAACAATTCCAATTCATGTAACATCATAAAAATTAAAGGAAAAATTGGATAACAACAAAAATATTTGGTTCAGAACTGAAACAATACAGGAAAAAAATAAAAATTACTATGAATCCCATTTTTCTTAATGGTTCTACTTCGATCTGTGACCCTTTTAAAGGGATTCATTAAAAAATCATTTCCAAATCAAATCTGTATTATGTAACTTAGAGAGGAGATGGGTGATTTGAGCCAAAATAAAACATCTCAATGTTCCACAGTTTGGCCTATCTGCATCACATTACTAACTAAGAGTTTGTTAATAGTAAGTTAGAGCAAGCTGGGAGATAAACTTGTCTCCTTGACAGGAATTAAACCATTACTATTAGGGGGTACTAATTACAGCTTAGATGCATTGCCATAGTTACCATAGGACCAGCCGTGGATGGCTATTCTGGACAAGTCGACGATTTCAGTTGCTTTAGCAACATACTCTAACCCTTCAACCTGATCTTCAATCTCTACTTGACCCTGAAAGAAAGACAATTTATATAACTGCAGCCTCCTTAAATCAAAAACTATTCAAAATGTTGTAGAATCCAGTAATTAAAAGAGAACATCTCTCAACAGCAAGTTTCACTGAATTATGAACTCAAGGGATTAAACTGTGAATAAGGTGGAGTTTTCTCTTAATGTGGCTGAGTTAAACAGTAGATACATTTTAGTATATATGATTGTCTGAGTGATTAATGAGTTCTTATTGCCAATGGATCAAAAGATGTGCCATTACCACTTGATACAAAGAGATACAATATTGAATGAACATTTCCCTAAAGAGTACCCTTGTATGCATGTATGAGTAGTTGATTTATTTGCTAAGAACTCAGTGACAAAATGGACAAAATTTCTAAATTAAATGTTACAGTTATTTGACAATCACTCAGTCAATAAGCAATAATAGTATAGTCACCCCCATCCCCTTCCACCACCAAAAAAAAAAAAAAAAAAAAAAAAAAGACATTGAAATATTAAGACCTCCTTGTCCGACAAGACACCATGGACTGACACAATTTCTTTTTTTTTTTTGGTGGAAAGGTGGTGGGGGGGGGGGGGAGGGGGAAGGGGTGAGTATTGCTTATTGACTGCCAGGTGAGTAATTATCAAATGACTGTTAGTAATTTATTCCATTCTATTACTGAGTTGTTAAAAGATAGATCAACTCAGATCAATTAATTTATTCTGGTAAGAATAAATAAAAAATCATAACTTTACTTAATCTACATCCTATAAATCTGTAAATTGACACGTACCAGGCGACTCTTGATATGTCCTTCAAACTGAAGACCTCTGTGTGCAGAACCTCTGCAGTCCATAACTACCACAACATAGCCCAGTTTTGCTATGGTGTGCAGTCGGAGAAAGCGATAACCCTTGTGAGCATTGGTCACCAGCTGCCAAATAATAAGTATAGGTAATCACATGAGGCCAAGTACTATTAAGGATTAATTGCATGAGAGTTTTCAAAATTTTCCAAAATTTCCCAAGTCGCGAAGCGACAAGGGCAATTTGGAAAATTTTGAAAACTCAAGTGCAATTAATCCTTAATAGTACGAAGTCTCATGGGATTACTTGTCTATCAATAAAGGGCAAAATTATGCAATGGATTAGCCAATCATTAACAGGTAATCATGCCCTCTCTTGATTACTAAAAATGCCCTCGATTAAGAAAAAATGCCCTCTCTCTCAACCAATCAGCGCTCAGTAATTTTGCCCTTTATTGATAAACAGGCATAGCATTGATAAAGTAGCACAGGTTTCCTGTCCCAGTATGTTACTTGTTTGATAAAATTGAAATTTAATGTCTCATTGAGACAGACAATGGGCCATTTTACAGTCTGTTATGTACTTAGTTGCCCAGCCTTTGATTTGGAGTGAGGCTGAAGGTGACCTTGTTGTGATAGAGACCAGTATCTAGTTAGCATGATAACAAAGTAATTTGCATTTGAAAAGCAGCAAGGTTTGTATCATAACAAGGTCACCCTTAGCCTTATTCCTGTTCAAAGGCTTGGCAACCAAGCACACAACTGTAAAATGGACTATTAACAACAAGAAATACTATAAGGAGACAACAAAAATAGATGTAGCTTAAAACTGTTAACAAATATATCCATATATGGAACACTGCTTGTTCTCTTCATTTACTGTAAGAAATTAAAAAATAGAATCTACAGATAACTATTTGGCTTTCAAGTTGTACTTAATGCTGAGATAAATTTTGGTTTCTTTACCTGAACATGAGGTCCTCCATACAAATAAAGAACGGTTGGATATTTGACTCCAGGTTGGATTGAGGGAGGTTTGAACATCATTCCATACACCTGATGTCCTGATAAGAATGACCTATTTTAGCAATTTCTTATTTAACAACCCTTTGTACCCACAGAAACTTGAAAAAACTCAGACAAATTTCATGTACAATCAAAGCTTGTCACAATGAGATAATCTGACTGGGAGAACATGTAAACAACTATTACTCAACTGTAGATATGAGAGTCTGACACTATTGATACACTTCCACGACTTTTATTTGGTTTTGTTTTTATTGAGTTATTTGGTGTGCCTACAATAGTATACAGCCAGATGTGAGGCTAATTTAAGGCTTCAGGCATTACCATTAATTTTTATGCACAAGCTTTGCTTCATAGCCCAAAGAATAAGCCCAAAATACACAGACTGAGTACATTGAAGTAAAACAAACTACAAAAATTGTAGCAACCCATCCAGTAGCCTGCAATTTACAATATGTTCTATAAAGAATACAAATTTCTAGTTTCTAAAGATAGAAATAATTTTAGGCTTTCCCATGATAAAAAGTACAGACATACTACATACATACAAACATACATAAAAAGAGGAAAAAAAATAAAAAACAGAACAATGCCAATAATTATAGTATGCAACAACGCACACACAAAAACCTGAAACCCAGCAAAACTGGCAACATATCATATTCCCCATGAAACATCTATTACGTGGCACATGTACTTCATGAGGTTTATCTTTTCAACTTACCATGCTTGCTTTCATAAGAGAAAAGTTCTGGTGGCTGGTAATCTGGGATAACTAGAGAAAAAAAAATCTCTTGGCAAACTGACATACTGTGCCCTGTTATCAACTCTATCAAATATAATGGATAATGAACTTAATCCATTTTTAGCTATTATCAATTTTCATGATCTACATTTCAACAACATATCTGTCTTAATCTCCTGGTTCTAAAACATCACTAATGATCATCAAAATTTATGTGTATACTGTGCAATGTGTGTAAAAAGGCTGAGGTAGTGTTTCCAGGAGCTAAAATTTCATGTATATTTATATACTAGGTGATCTAGGCAATTGAAAACCTTAAAATGTGTTTAAAAACTGACTAATATTTGGAATACAATGAACAGAACATTACATGACTGCCTTTGGATACAAAGTTATCCCCTTGTGCTGATAATTATCTCGCATGAGTTTGCTTTGTAACTGCCACTTATTCATATTATTAACCTTAGTGCCACAAACAGATTTCACATGACAATGTCATTAGGCTGCAAGGAGTTACACCCACGAGATCAATGGTTCTAACTAAGCAAGCAATTCATACCATTTGCCCTCAGCAATTCAGCAATTGGTTCAACTGTGATGAGGGGGACATTGTTCATCTCTACTTCATCATGATGCATTTGATAAACCATCACAGCTTGTGTTTGTTGTATAGAGGAATAAACTGTGACAAATTTAGTAAAACTCTGAAAGGAAATTAAACATTTACTAAATTAATAAATTATTATTCTAAATTTGTAGATGTGATGATGATGTTTAATGAACTGAAGAGGAAGATCTAGAAAAATGGAAATTTTGGTTTTCATATGGTAGTCAAAATTGTCTACAATGCAAACAGCTATAAAAAGCAAGTCACATAATTGGTTTTCTTTACCTCGTTTAGAGAGACTGCATGGGAAAACCCTTTTTGGGTTAGGCGCTGTGGCTCCATGAAGAAAGACTCTGCATATGAAACCACATATCTGAAAAAAATTATTTTTCTCTATTTAAAGCATAAAATCAAGTGAAATTGGATTACACATGCAAAAATTTAGCATGCTCATTGGCTGAGAACAGTGCAGAAAGTTGAAATTAATTTGATTGCCAGCTAAGCAGTGAAAGCACAGCAAAAAAAAAAAAAAATGGTGCACAGGTGAGGAGAGAGTAACAAGTTTTACTTCAGAGTTTGGGAAAAATTTAAATTCAAACAATTTTTTGAGTTAAGTGGGTTGCACATTCAAACACAGCCTGCTAAATTGACCAACCTTAATGCACATATTAACCGAGAGATATTAGTAATAAAGTATGATACTCACAGATGCTGTTCCAGGGGTGTGTCTTTGGTGCCCATAAAGTAAATAAGTTTGCGATTTTCATCCACCCAAATCTGAAAATTGGTAAACTTGCATTAACATTTTTATATTTAAATTTATATTGTATTTATTGTATCTATATATATTTTTACTTTAATTTACTTACCTCTTTACCATCAACTTCCCAATCCCCATCTGTTAATTGCCGCTGGGTCACAAGAGGATAATGGATACAACACTCTGAAATAAAACTACCAGCCCTTGCTCGTGTAAGTGTGTGATTACTGTTTGCAGTTGCTAAATAAAGGTGACGGAACCCTGATATTTCACTAGACCAGATGAACTGCAATCTTGAATCATTCATGCGTAAAAAGTGAGTGAGCTCAGCAACCTGGAAGAAAATAGATTGAAATACTTGCTGAATTAAGAGACTGTATTATAGCTTAGATTCTTTTGAGACAATTGAAGTCACTTTCAAGTACTGGGTCTCTTCCTTCTGCTGGATCCAAGACTGGGGCTCACAAACATGTAAGTTGAATACTGTATTCCCTCAGATAAGCACTTGACCTGTAACAATTCTGCTGTAGTTGAAGCTTAAAAAGTAACTGTTACAATCTATACTTGTATCCTTACTGTTTAAGAAAGTGTGGGATGAGTTGGGGCCCTTAATTTGAGAGGGGTTCCAGGAAATATTGCAGCTTAAGAGGGTGGGTGCTTATTTGGGAGAGGGCACTTATTTGAACAGTGGTGCTTATTTGGGAGAGGGTTCTTATCACAAGAAATATCATGGTTAAGTTAATGATTAACTTACATTTATCCATATATCATTTGATTCCTCTGCTAACACTTCAACCATAGGGCTGCCTTCCGTTATTGTCAACAACTGATTTGCTGGATGGTTAACAGGAACAAAGAATGCTACAGGGATTTGAACCAAAGCAAGGTGCTGCTGACTTCTATCAAGTATTTCTGCATACACACTGCAAGTCAGGCAAATAAAAACAAATCCTCAAATCTTTCATATTGATTATACAGAAGAGTGTTCACCATAACAAATTAAAGAAAAAGAAAGAAGAAAATGGGGATAAGCAACTCAAGATACAAGCCTAACCTTTCACCATCTGGTAACCAACCACACCTCACAAGGTATTCCATAAAAGGAAATGCTTCTGAAAGTGGAACTCTCATCTGATATTCAATCACATGATCACAGATCTGAAGGAACAAAAAGCAAAGTATCAATACAAATATTATTACTTGTTCTTAAAACTCAAGAATACATTCTATAAAGTTATACTCATGCACTTATGAACAATTTTAAATCAGTATGATGTATCTTGTCATTTTTGAAATTACCTGTTAACTTAATCTACCAGTAACTAAGAAAAGCAAGTTTTGTAACAAATTTAGAAAAATATACTTAGTACATGTATTCTCAAAAAAATTGGAAAAACAGAGACCTATAACCTTTACACCCTAACATTAGCATGTATATTCTCTATACTGTTCTCTATACATTTCCTAGGGTTCTGACAAGGAAAATTATTTTTATAAATCAAGAGCTTCTCTAGTTTGTGATCATTTCCATTATTCTCATGACCTTAATGTTTGATTCAGGTGTGATACTGTGAGGAGAAATTAGATGTTAGTCACTTTTAGGAGTGTAAGGGTTAAAGAAGCTCTGAAAATGTTCACATTGATTTTCAAGTTTTCTCTGAAGAAAGTGAGAACCAACTCGATTTTCTGCACAAGTTGCACAATTTGGGTTTCAAGTTATGCTTAAGCAAGTAAATTAAGGTCAAAATTATGATTCCATATTATGTAAGTTGTCACCTTACCTTGCCACTTGTATCAATACTGAACTGGACAATTTTAAGTTTGGATTTAGCATTGGCAGAGCCTAGTTAAAAAAAGCCATATTTTTTTTTAAGCGTAAGAAACTTATGATTGAAAAAAAAAATTTTTCTGTGATGATTGCACCACCCATTGGGAATAAGTTTTGCCTATAAAACACACCTCATACTAATGGTCACTCTGGAAAATCAAAAGCTCTCCTTCAGCTTGTACTCTCCATTACAGATAAGCCCTCCAGTGTAACCCACCTCCCCTCCCTTCTGCCTTGAGATCAGGGACACACATGCTTTACCTCTCAAAACAACAAGACTGGCCCTAATCCCAATCTGGCTGCAGGAGTAAATTTGAGTCTAGCTGCAGCTTTCTAATTAGAAGTACGTTGTATAAGAACCTGGTAAAAAGAAAAGTTTAGCGAAATTGGATAGTTCAAGGGAAAAAATTCTCATACCTGCCCTAGGATATCTGTAGCTATCTACATGACTATTTTGCACCATACTGTCTGGACCAGATACAATGTGAAGAATTTCTACAGAGCTCTCATCGACCTGGTGAAAAGAAGAAAAAATTTGTTTAATAAAAAAGACTATATGCCACAAAAAAAAAACAACAAAGTGCAAATCCTGGTTATCACATATAAGGATTACAGGCTTTTCATTACCTCTTCAAATAAAATTCTGTAAGTTCTTGTTAGGTCTATGGAAATAGAACAAATGGTATTAATTTTGAGCTTCCTTGTACATTATGAGTATCCAAACTAAATGTATGTGAATGACCTCCTATACATTTAGTGTTCATTTGATCCATGTTTTCTGTTTGCTCTTTCATGTATTTCTGTTCTCTTAGATACATGTGAAGTATTAGACTACAAAATTAAGAAAGCTTTATAGGAAATAATGCACTGGAGGTACAGAATAAGACTGAGAGGCAATCGTGATGAACTGTGCTGTGACATGTATGATGAGCAACAATATTAAAATCAGACTTACATATAACCCTCTACACCCTATTATCATCAGTGTTCTCCTTTTCAGGCAGTAACCGGTAACATTTACCGCCTGTATTACTTCTTATTACCATTTAAAATTGCTTGGAATTCTTGAAAATCCAACAGGCAAAAGGATTGCTTTACTGGTTTGAAAATTTATTTTACCTATCATGCTTAAAATAAGGGAGAACACTGCATCATTAAACATTAATTTTTCTCCTCACTACTCTCTATACATTTCCTGTGGTACTGACAAAGAGAATTTGTCTAACAATCAAGAGCATCTTTAGTTGGTGATCATTTTCTTTATTCTCATGACCTCAATGTTTGTTTTAGGAGTGATACTGACAGGAGAAAATGGTCAGTAGTCACTCTTGAGGGTTAAAGGGTTTGGAACTTTAATATTTGAAAGACTCTTGGTAGTTTAGTTAATCTGTCAATTTGTCTCTATAAATCAATCTTTTAGCCTTTCATTAATTAAAAGTCAGTTGATCAAACATTCAGTTAGTTTATCTGATTACCCATCTGTGAAGTTTGTTTACAAAAAATAAAACTAAAAATAACTTTGTCTGTCATCCTACATGTCAATATCTGTTAGAGAGTCATTTGTTGATCAGTGAATATTTACCATTCACTGAATTCTTTTGGTCTGTTGGGCAGTTATTTTGTCAATCAGTTATTTCAACAGCCATTCAGTTATTTTGGTCAGTTTGGCAATCATTTCTCAATGGGTCACTCTGACAGTGAGTCAATTGTCAGTCATTCTCATTCATAGCCTCCTTGAAGATAATTTTTAATTACTAGTGAGTGAATCTGATATTGAAATAGCCAGCCCCTCTTGTTGTCTGTTTGGTAATCATTTGTATGTCATACACTCTGATAATCAGTTCATCAGACATTCTGTAGATACCCAAGATAGATAAGCTATTAAACTTGGTTTGCATGACAAAAACCCTGTAGGAAACCACAACATTACTAAACTTCTCATTATCACAAAGAAAAAGGTAAATTTAACACCTAATAACAAAATTAAACATGAGAATATTTGGCCAATGGCATGAACATACTCAGGAAAAAAAAAAAAAAGAAATTTAAAGAGCCCGTGTAAAGAGAGACTGATGCCATGCCCTTCTGATCAATACTTTGGAGGATGCGAAGTAGCTGAATTATACCACTACGTAGACACTGATTGATGCGACTGATAGACATCCCTTACAATGCTTGGATATGACTATTTGACCCTGCAACAAACATAAATGTTCTTGATTGGTACTTACTTTCATCAGTGCTAAATTTTGGCTGCCACCAGTAGCCAGTATATCTATCAAACTCCTCTTGAACAATAAATGAAGCCACACCAGCTGATATAGGCTCCTCCATTGGACTTGGTGAACCTTGATTTGTGTATGTCAATCTCCTTTCTTCCTCTGTGACAATATTATTGACCCAGACATCATTACGATGAATAAAAGCTACCAAGTTGGGATCACATGGACATAATTTAGCATCCATCTTTGTCTCTGAGGTCTGGGAATGCAACTCCTCTGGAATTATTGGTTGTCTATTATCATCCTAACAGAAGAGAGGATATAATAAATTCAGTCACTAACAAAAACTGATGACATTTTTCAGGAGCAATACTCTCAAAATGTGCCACAAGTGCATTAGATCCTATGATGATTTCTGTATACTTAATGGAAATAATGGAAAATTTAGCAAATATAGATGAAGATTCTGCTCTAGACACCACGCTATCTTTATCACCACCACTTAACCCTCTTACTTCCAGAAATAATTATCATGTAACCTCTCCCAATAAACTACATACACTATCCAGCACACTGGCAACTAATATATGGCAATGATTTGATATAGTACCTTCATTCCAAAAAGCATTCCCTCTCCCCCCCCCAATTTGTTTTTGTTTACAAGCTTCCCTATTCTAATGGTGCCCCTATTGAGTAAGCACCCTCATGTGTATAGGTTCTCTATTCCAATAAGCTTCCCTATTCTGTTTCAGTAATAGCACTTTTTGAGTGCATGTAAACTGAGATCAACCATAGTTCATCTTCCCTAAATTGCTTATTGAAAGCCTCATTACAGACACAGCCATCCTTGTCTCTCTATTATTATGTCCCCATGAGTGTAAAGTTCCTTCAAACAAATAATTTAGTCTTCAGCACTTTGTTTTGCACATTCTGCTTTATTTCCAAAAAGAAATAAGCACCCTTTCCTTGATCAGCACCCTGTTTCGAATAAGTGCCCTCCCTTGAAATATCATAAGTAAATAAGCACCCCGGATGCTGAATCAAAAAATTAGGGTACTTAAAACTTATCAGGTAGAAGCTGTTATCTTGGTCTAACACCAAATTCTCCAAACTAATTAACAAGGAAATGTGTAACAATCAGATCTTGTGAGTTAAGGTTTAAAAGTTTAATACCTTCTAACCACATTTTGAGAGTCAGATGTTTATGTAATCTACTCCAACTACTCAAAAACTGTCTAGATTTCAAATAATTCTGGGGGAGGGGGGCATGCCCCCATACCCCCCTGGCAGCTCATGCCTTTGGTGCTCAAAACTTGCCTCATCTTGTTCTGAAGTCTGGCTACAACCCTGGTGGTTACACTTTTCGCACATTTTAAGACAATTTTCAAAAGGTTGAAACCCTCTCTTGAATCTCAAAATGTGGTTGCTGTACAATTTCAAAACATAACTTTAACTCACAGATGTAAAATTTATTTTTTGTTTCTGAGGTGTCCCTCTCCCATCACAAACACTCTTTCAAAAAAAAAGAAATTCTGGCAAACAGTAATTTTACTAGAATCAGAAAAGTGATCTTCTACAGAACGTGATCTCCTGCGGAAGAGGATCCAATAGAGAGGGTCAACTCTACAATTATCTTGGTCAAGCATGCATTCAATTAAATTAATTTATGAAGATGACTTTGTTTTCCACAAAGCAAAAAGCCTGAGCAAGTTTTACAGAATACAAGAGACAGATGGGTGATGGAACATTATTCGGTCTTATTCTATACCACTAGCTGGGCCATGAATGCTCAAACAAACACAATAACGTGATTTAACACTGACTGTATATCGACAGCGTAAATATTACAACATCAAGTTTACACGATTAAAGAAATCACTAACGTGCATTAATTACGGATCACATCAACACTTGAAATACAGTCTAAGCTTACTCCTGTTCATTTACCACGACTAAATTGAAAATAAATTGTAGATCGCAAATACTCAACAGTTCCTAGCTTGTCTAAGTTATGTAATATAACTAAACCCTCGTAATCACGCTACTTGTACAAAAGGAAACTAAAATCTCCGATGGATCTCCTTGTATAGGAAAACCACGCAATGCAACCATAACGCTTTATCATTAAATATAGTCGTTAAACTCTCAACGCCAACCTAAGCTTACCTCTTCGTCAACTCGCCAATCTGTGCAAGTATACAAACTACTTGAAGCAGAAAACATGAACCTTCTACATGTCTCATCGAAATCGTAAGCGGTGATTCCAAATGCTCCAAGGCGTTTCCTCTCCCGCAGTAACTGTTCTTCCCTTGAATATCCCGAAAACGAACGGCTGATCTTAAATGAGTCAAGTAAAGGTTTCCACGGAAGAGGAGAAAAATCGTTTTCTTTCTCACCATTGGCAGAACTGTGTTGTCCAGGCAGATCGACATAGTGGATTGTGTTCTCACGGCTTCCAAAAGGAACGGCCAGAAAATATAGCTTGTTCTCGCAGAATGTAAATGAATGAGGCACTCGATTTACCAGACTTTGTTGCAGAGATTTTGTTTGTTTCACGGCGACCTGTAAATCTTTCCAACTGTTTTTTCTGACCGAAAATGACCCCTGTCGGTTCCTCAATTCGACACGCTCACCATAGGGTGACACATCGGACATGGCGCTGAAAATCTAACGAAGTAGAATATTATCAGTGCCATAAAAAGGAGTGTAAAAACGAGCAAATGTTTTCACAAACGCCGGGCAGAAGCCGGTCCTCCATCGCTCCTCAAAATATTCAAGACAAGTCACGATCCACGATGTCACGATTTCGAAATTTCGCACCATTGTAGATGGTCAGCGGGTTATAGTAAACACTCCTTATTAAGACATTTTCGTACCCGTCGATATTGTCTCGATTCCTAATCGCTTATTTGTCGGAATGTTATCGATTTAACTCTCGTTCGGGAAGTAGAGTAATCTTTAGTTAGCTAAATATCGGCTTACTGCCTTCAGAGAAATGAGTGATAATTGTGCGGGTGAAGATGCAGAAACTGGAGACAGAAATCTACAGAGTGAAAGCAATCTGACAGAAGCTCTGACTAATGGTTTTCTGGACGCTTTCGCTCCCGGTTTGGAGAATCTGAAAGAGCGGCTTGGGGAACTTACGTAAGGTTAAGTTAGGACGATGCTTGTTTTTTTTCACTTGAAAATTTGCCACGATACGAAATTTATATTCATATTAGCTTGTGATCTAATAAAATTTTAACATGAAAGAACATATCACACCGCACAAGGGCCTTTGAGCAGCCATGGAAAAACATGGGTAATAAAATTCTAGTTGGGAACTCCGGAGGGAGGGGGGGATGGACTGGGGTAGGGAGGTATTTGGGTAGAGTTGAGTGGTTTGTTAGTCACTGGAGTGATTTTTAGCCATCAGGATTTAATTTATTGGACTGTTGATTCCCAAATGGCCCAAGATTACTAAAGATGTTGAACACAATAGAGCAAAACAATGGATAGCTTTCTTTAAATCTATTCCAGATTGGATTGTTTACTATGAGTCCCTGGCTATTTTTTTTCTGGATATTTTCATAGTTTATTTTTGTGTTGTGAGCTTACCTTAAGTTCAGGTTGGTTATAAATGTACTTCCTTTGTGATCAAGGTATGGAGCCTTCATGTATTTGTTGAGTCTGGCATTCTAATTCAAGCATATGTAGATGTGGGTTAATGCTTGACAGCTGGAAAAATGACGAGACCTTTTCAATAAAAAAAAAAAATCTTCCTACTTTGGGCAATTGTGGAGCAGATATTTCACAAGTGCAAAGAAAGGAAGAAAAGAAAAAATGAGTCATACAGTCTCATGTCTGTTTGAAGGAGAACCTTGCATGTTTTTACCTTCTGGCTGACTGACAGTTAGATCAATATCTAGGTTATATGTGGTAAATTGTTCACTGTTACCAGTCCATCATCATTTACTTTTTGCTATTTACTTTTGCAATTCTTTATCTTTACCTCAGGCAAAATCAAGGAATTTTAATTGAAACTATGCAACAGGAAAATGCAAAGTTTGCAGAATGTCATGCAGCAAGAAACCTTCTGGTCATGGTAAAATTAATATTTTGCCGCTTGGTCAATAACTTAAGGCAACAATGAATGTGTTACCCTCCTAACAACAGCAATATATCATTCAGTGAGATGGTGGTGAGAGAAGGAGACTTATCCACAGGACTCAGATTAGGGCTTTAAAAGAATCTGTGACAAAATTTTTGTTCATTGAAGGAAGAGGGATTTCTCACTCTTTTTAAACCAAAGCAACTAACAATCTCAACTGATATATCTTGCTTTTCAGCTTTCTTATTTATCGACAGGACTAAGATTAGAGTTCTAAAAGAATCTGTGACAAAATTTTAGTTCATTGAAGTAAGAGGAATTTCTCACTCTTTTTAAGACCAAACAATCAACAATGTCAACTGATGTATCTTGCTTTTCAGCTTTCTTACGTTCGAACATATCATTCCAAGCTCACCAAAATCCAACATGATATGGATGTTATAGAAGACAGGGTTGTTAGACTGCAGGTGAGATAATATTGGAATACTGATACCCTTCCTAAGATTCTCACAAAAGTTTAGCAGTTGTAGAAAGTTCATCTGATTCAAATAGACTGTGTCAAAGAAATTCAAGTCAAAGCAACTGAGAATATTGCAGAAATTATACTTTGCAACAAGAGATTTCTCCTTTCTGTTATTTTCAATTGTTGAATCTTGCGATGTTAAAATTGTTTTGTTAACTGTTATTTTGGTTCCCTTTGGGAATCTGATGACCTTCACCATGACCTTGCTCATGTGTGTGCTTTCCTTATCAAGGTGGGGATATTTATTGAAAACAAAAGTGGGAAAATAGATTTTGACACAACATACTTTTTGAACCAAAATATTGAGACTAACAATAGGATTTGTTTTTTTTTTTGGTTCTAAAGTGCATCTGATTAAGAAATTAAGTTTGGCTGACATAGCGGGGTCATTCAGTGTGGTATATAAAATAATTAGTTTGGTTCTGCTTGTCTTGTACCAAAATATTGTTAACCTGTCAACTAGTTAACCAGTTGTTATAACCAGTTTAGAGGCTAGGCTATGGTTAAAGTACCAGAATGATGAAATGAAGAAATGACTTAGTAGTGAAGAGGCTTTTATCAATGTTAATTTATCATTCAATTTTCTACAATTCTGCAATTACTCCTCTCTCTCCTAAAAGCTCATAATTAGTGTGAATGGTACTACAGAAATCAAAGGACTGGTACTACATAGATTTCTGGATTACACATCATAACAAAATTGTTTTTGTTATGGAGCAAAAACATTAAACAATCAATACACTTTAGCACAGAATTGCAGTGAGGAGGGGAAAAAATGATCAACGAGGGTATATTGTTTGGGTTAAGACCAAAATGACATTGTATAACAATAAAAGCCTGCCAGGAGTGTGGAGAACTGATAATAAAATCATAGAGTAAATTGGTTAATATTAAATTTTCTTGACTGAAATTCAAGCCATTGAGAATTTGAAATGTCTTGAATAGAACTGTAGTTTGGGGCTAGTGTAAATTCTGGATAATACCTAGCTGTTCAGCATGAATATGAACCAACATTTGGGGTTATAAAGTAACTGATTTAGGAATGATGGGCTCTTTTTGAAAGTCAAGAAATGTTAGTCTCTTAGTTGAGGAGTACACAGCATTGATCACCTGGTGTTCTGCACCACAGGTGTTATACGGTTACATTTAGCAGGGCATGTGAAAGAAACCATTCAGTAGTTGCAATGAACAGGCCATCAAGTTGCCTGTGATGTGATTTGGTCATGCTGTCATGTTTGGGGTTTGAAATGCAGAGAGATGTGTGAGCTGTTATTTGTCATTCTACATACAAAATCTGACCTTAACTGGTAAATTATGCAACTTATTGCAGATTTAAACAAAGGATGATTAATTTTGTTTTTATTTACATTCTCAGAGGAGAGCGACGAAACTTAAATCACAAAAGGAGAAAGAGGAGCGTAACAAAGTTGAAGCACAAGAACGACAGTTAGAGTTGGAGAGACAACTCACAGCTAAATTGGCATCAGACCATCCACAGTAACAAGATGTTAGACTCAGTTTGGCATATGATTACTTTAATTTAATGGTGCTGCAATATCAGGATAATGGTCAAAGGAATACTGGTTATCTGAGATTGGTTCAAATGAAGGGAGCCACATAACCAAACAATTATTAAAACAGTTATATTGGGAAACGTCTCCCAGATAGACCGTCTGTACATGTCAAGATCAGTAAAAAAAAATGGAAGATGTTAATTTACCTTTAGAGAGTATTTGAGCCAGGATTTTGAAATAGGAAGGTGTGTATTATTCCCTTATTTACTACAGATTAAAATCAGATTAAAAGTAAACATGTTTAAGCAGAGCACAATGGTCTGGTTAATGTATGTTAGAATATGCTGGACTTCACATTAATTGGTCTTGGTTGAAGGCCTTGTTAAAGTTATATTGGTGGGTATAACCCTTTAAACCCTAAGAATGACTATTATCCAATTTCTCCTAACAACACCATCCCTGAATCACACATACCGTATTCGCACGTGTATAGACCGTACTTTTTTTCCAAATAAATTTTGTGCAAACGGTATAACTTAAATCTTTCTATGTTAATCAAGAGGCAAGGCCGCTAAGCTATGTTTACTCGTGTCCCCGATCACGTACGCAACTTCACGCGATCATTACTAAGGAAATAAAACAAAATGTTAGTGTACTTGGAATACAAATCTAGCAGAAATTACCCAGGTAGCTTTTCTTTTACCTTTTTTTAACTTAAAGACCGTTTTGAAGACATGACTAGCCGTTATTGTTTGCATCTCGCAAGTTTGTTCGATCGATGGCATGCTATGTCAGATTATTTATCGTGATGTATTTTGTGATATGAACAAATATTTCTTGGCGGTATGCGGCACGCACTCGCCAGGCCTTTTGCCCTTTCGAGAAAACGTGAAATTATTTTTTTTCAAGAAAATATGGTCAAAAGTCGGGGTGCGGCTTATTCACGAGTGCAGCCTATGCACGTACGAATGCGGTAAAGGTCACGAGAATCAAGAATAAATGATCACCAACCAAATAAGCTCATGATCGTTAGACACAATCTCCCAGTCAGCACCTCAAAATATATGTACAGAACAGTATGGAGAATATGCATTCTGATGTTGGGGCGTAAGGAGTCCAGAATTCTTTCACAAAGCTACGTGATATAATATAGGGGTAGGTGGATGATTGGGAGGTTAGAAATGATGGAATGCGATTCTTTTCAATGGCGGATAAAGTAACTGTAGCTCCCTTTAGACTCTCAGTAAGTGGAAATGGTCAAAAGAGTAGGTGCGCGAAATATGGCGAGGATCAGGCAAAGAAAAATGGCAAAGAGAGCCTGTAAGAATTGTGTTAATGCCTCACTCCACCCACCACCACGCTTTTTTTACGGAGCCGTTTCCTTGACAACAACCATCTGACGTTTTCCACCGACTGAGAGTCTGGAACAGACTATGCTTCTTCATGCTTTGGTGTAATTTATGGTCACCCAGCCGTTATTTAGATTATTTAAGATAACCAAAATCTGACACGAAACTGAAAAATGGTTTCCTATGACACGCAATAAAATGTGCATTCTGTTTTAATAATAATGATAAATGCTATATTTTAACTGAAAAACTGATTAGCGAATTCATCATTAAAAAAACGCTGGTATAAACTGGTAATCAATACATAAAAATACTATTAATATACAATTCACCATCGATACATCGGGACCCGTAAGTTTATATAGAAATCTGTTATACCCGCTTTCTGTTTCGGATTTTTTTCCTAACAGCCTCGAAATTACCACGGTGACCTTTTCACTTACTCAGTTTCTTCGTATTCGCTGCTCACAGACACTTCAAAATACGCGGGTAAATTAATTGCGCTGGACCAACAACTGTTTAGCTATATATATTTATAAAGTGGCTGGTTGAAAAAAAGTGTACTTTCGCCCCACTGTAGCATCATTCGGAAGACAGTAGCACCTCTTGGACCTTAATTTTGTATGCAGCGAAGGCAGCCTTATTCTAACAAAATGGCATTGTGTGTTTTTTATTGGAATGTGTAGTGACTTTTCACGTGAAATGTGCAGCTTCAGTGCTGAATTTCCCTACGGAATTGTAGACCGCTTTCCTTTGAGTAAGGCGTGTGAATGTCCCGGTTGGGATGCATTTTAATTGCAGTATAAACAACGAGGTGCTAAAGGAAACGCCCAAACTTTTGCTGTGGACGCCGAGTGATACAATGAAGACGAACTGATGCTGGTCATTAGTCCTTCCGTTAGGCGCTTGTTTCCAATGTTTGTGTCAGTTGTTAGGTTATTGCTCTGTATGAGTGGCATCCTAGGTTTGGGACTCTCAACAAATCACCAAAGTTGGTTTGTTCAAATGACATTCGATCAGTCGTCGCTGGTGTCTTCCAAGTAGAGAAGAGGTGTCCTCCATTTAGTCTAAATAAGCAAGTTGTGTGGCTGAAATTTTCATCTCGACCTTGTGCCAGATGGCACTTCTGTTACTTGCAATTTGTCTGATACATACACGTACTTGCAACAAGGTTGTCCAGGAAAAAGCCAAAGGAAAATCTAAGTTTTACATAGGAAGGGAGACGAACCTAAATCATGCTAATTCAAGATACTTATACCCCATCATTCACTTAAACCGGGTTTAACTGAATGAAAATCAGAATCAGAGAACTGAAAAACTGAATTTTCCACAGGATACAAGTAATCGCTCAATTGTAATTTCAATGTGCTACATTTGAAGTCGACAAACATCGGTTTATGCAGCTTCTATGAAGAAAAAAAATTAAACCGTGTTTAGCAAAACAGCTGTAAGTCATGTTTAGCCGCGGTGTAAATGGGGTATTTGTAAGACGCACGTTCGCATGCAAATTAATTCCTATCTGGCCTTTACATTAAGCATTTTTCTTTGACAATCTTATTGCAATTAAATGTAATTAAAACATAGCAATCAAACATTTGCGTTTAGCACGATGTAGAAACACGTTGTCACTATGGAGTCCTTTGGGAAAGAGACGCGAACTTTGCTGATTCACTTTAAAATTCGTCGACTCGATCTGCAAGAATATACCGTTAAAAGAGGAGGCTATACTGGGGAACCCAGTCCTGCCCTGCTCCCCCGACGGCGGCGTATTTTCGAGAACTGTGTTTCTTCATGTAGTAAAGATAACTGCAATTTTTTTTCACACATCTTGGTTAAAGCACCTTTAGTGACTTTTGTTTTGTTTTGTTTTTTTAACACGGCAGTTGTTAGTTTGTTACACACACGGTCTACTTTCAGAACTTACGTTCTTAGTTCTAAGGAGCTGGAGAACGAACGAAAAAACAGTGAGAGGGGGACTCGAGAAGATTTCTGATTCTAAAACAAAGTTACAGTCGCAACGGCAATGTATTGTCTGTGTCGTAGATGCCTTTGTCAAGAAATGTATATCTAATGAAGTAGGGGTTACACGCAAGTCTTGCCGAGACCCATCGAACCGTTGAAAAATGGCTCTCCGTTCCTCTTATAATTGACAGAAGATAATTGCTATTTACGATGTTGAAGGCTAGTTAGCAACAAAAGCATGCTACACTTATCGTATTTGGCGGATTCAGTTGCCAGTGAGATTCCGTCATTGCGCGTTAATTGTTTTCAAAAGCAGACATATAAACGAAAGAAGAAACCCTGTTGTTAGCAAATCCTAAACAAATTGGCTAAATTTGTTGTTTTTATTTGATCCCCACGAGTGTACATAAGGTTACATGCATTTGATAAAATATAAACTATTAAAAGACGATCTCCAGTTAGCGACTAAGACCTACTAAATCCTGAACAAATTGGCTAAATTCCTTTTTTCATTTACTCCCCACAAGCCCAAAGTTACATACATCTGATGAAATATAGACCACAAATGACCAAGACCTCCTCCAAAAAAATAGGTTTTCCAACCTGAGTTCTTACAGGAGTACATTGAACCTAGGAATTAAACCAATGATTTTCTTTGCATACATACAAAAATACTAGAAAGGAGATTCTTGGTTTGAAAAGACTCTAATCACCGCACACGTAGATAAGATTAAGAAGTGAAACTAAACCAGTTACTTCTGTCTGTGAGTAACTAAGTCTATGTATAGTTAAACCACAGTTTTCTTCATAGATAAATTAAATTTGTATTGAAATACTAGAGAGAGTTCCTAGCATGAAAAGGCCATGATCACTGTGGGTAATAATAGGAAAATAGCTTACTCTGTCCTATAATTTAAAATCAAACTTCTGCCAACCGGTTTCCATGTGACAATATCTGTTCAAAACAAATTTCAAGTACAATTTTCTCCTTTATGAATAAATTATCAGTAAAATGAAAACTTGAAAGTTCATGTTCTTGGCTTTGAAAAAGCCATAAGTAAGTAAAAATGTAACATTAAAATTTTCAATAAAACCAGTTTGCAGGCAACAATATATACTCATAACTTAACTGTGATTTACTTCCTCATAAGTAACTTAATTTGTGCTGGTAGGAATATTTGTAACTTTGAAGAAGCTGCAAGGAAATACATTATTAAATAAATGTCAATAACCCCAAATTGGCCATAAGGCCTGATGCTATGCAAGCAACAACGTCTATCTCCAACCAAAGGATGATTCTCTCCTTCATAAATAAATTATCAATACATGTTATTACTAAAACATATATTCTTGGCCCCTGTAGTAATATGATGCCAATAAATAAATAAATAAATAAATAAATAAGGGACATTTTTAGTCTCTTGAGCATAAAATTATTCCACAGTCATATTATCCAGCCTACGGATTAGCTGGCATGGTGCATGGCTGCATTCATTCTATGGATTAGCTGGCATGGTGCATGGCTGCATTCATTCTATGGATTAGCTGGTTTGGTGCGTGGCTACCTGCGGCGGAAGCCTGGCTCCTCATTGTTTTTCTGTTTGTCACAATTTTGGTTTGGTTCTCCTTTTTTGATTCCTTCTTTGTTGTACTTCCTTTGTCCAGCTGCAAATAAAGGATACAGAATGCAGGTCTATCACAGTTATATAACACTGAATTTATCTAATACATTTCACCCTGTATGTACAGTAATTTCTTTTCAGGAAAAGGACATGCTTGAGAAGAAAACCTTTCCCAATTGCATTAGTTGAGAAAGTAGTGATTCTAAAATCAACAGAATGTTACTCTTTACTTTTTGATGTGTTTCATGTGCCTTAATAATCGTGTCATAAAAAAAGTTATGTTAGTCTGTATTCATGAAAGGAGAGTTCAGGACAATTGATCCTACCTAGCTGGGTCTATTGGCAAAAGTAAGGTCACCTTACCACTGAGGGGACCCATACTGCTACAGTTTGTCCCAGTTTCAGTGGCACAAATACGGAATACTGCTACTCTCCCCTTTACAGGAAGCCGTTCAACAGGAGGTTCTCACATTCCCTCCTGGTATTTTCCTCATGTTGCCCTTACAGCTGGTATGTACTGATCTGCACTTCAGGATTGGGAACAAGTACTATAAAAATGAAAGTGTCCCACCCAAAAACCAAAACACAAAGACACAGCCATGGCTCTAACCCAGATTATTTGATTGAGAATCCAGCAAAGTAACCAACTGAGTTAGCTGTGTATCATGCTTGGATCAGAGTTCCAAGGGGATGTAGACCTGTAGTTGAGGTGGGTACAGAATGTTATGTCTTGGGTGGGAAAGAAATGTCCCATCTCAGCACATTTAAAAGATTTTGTTGTATAATGTTACACATTATAAAAATTTTACTTAATATGCAATGTTTTCTAAAATGAACAGGAAAAAAAGGCAGACCATGTTTTGGTTATAGGATCCCTCCTCTCCACCACTTTTACCTCAAACACATTTGATTGAATTCTGAAATAAATCATTTTTGGATTTGTTAAGCAACATGTTCTCTCACCACAAAGGAGCACAGCATCATAAGTCCAGGTGGGAAAGCATACAACTTACTGCAAATTTGCTGAGTTAAAAAAAATTATTTCCCAAAAATATTCTCAGCACAAACCTTTTGTATGTGTGGCCTCAATGTGACTTGCACAGTTATGTAGCACTCCATTCTGTAACACTTTCCCATTTGCTACTTGTCCGTGTTCTTCACCTTTCAGAGAATCTTTGGGAATCTCTCTGGTGTCTTCCACACCACTGCTTTTTCCAACAGCGATACGAATGATGAGCAACACAATGAAATGAAACCACCAAATGTCCATCAAAAATAGTAGCCAGATCATGGTATTGAAGAAGAAGTACAGAGGGACTTGAGGAAGGAAAAGCAAAGAGATGCAGCCACAAGAGTAGAGCACCTTAATTGGGAAGATGTAAAGTCGGCAGTAAAACCTAAAACACAACATTCTGAATTAAGTGAATGAAAAATCTATGGTTTATAGCCAAGTGGCCCAAAAATCAAGGAGCTTGTCTTGGTCTTGAACTAAGCTCAAAGTGATCATAAGTATTGCTGCATGTCCTGGATAGGATCCTTAAGCTAGTCTATTGCAGGTTAATTGGCACAGACCCAAATGGAGTTTTCAGAGAGGTAAAAAGCTCATGCCAAACACTCTACACAGGATCTAGGCATGGATAAATTTTTCCAACCTGACACAATTTATCAAAATACTGAACTTAAAGCTGTTGAATGTGCTCCTCTAAGAAATTACAAGAAATGATATGATCAACTTGAAAATTCCCTTAGTAGGTTTTCCATTCAGAGCATGGCTTTGATGTAAAGTTAAAAGATTTTTAATTATTCAATTACCTTAATTTGCTTACCAAGCTAATGCAAAAGACAGAAATCCAACTACACTGATTACATCTGGTAGAAGATGGTATTTTCCACCACGTGACTTGAAAGCAACGCACAGTTTAGTGAATTCAAGTATAATATCAGTTGGGTCATGAACAAATAAGACCAGAAGGCCAATACTGTGGTACCTGGAAGGTAACATCATGTGTTTTCTCCTTATTACAAGGAAACTTTCTAGACTGGCCAGCAATGTACCCTTCAATTTCTCACAAAGCTTAAGACACACAGACAGGCAACTATTGCCATAATAACTAAATATTAAATACATTTACCACTGGAAGTAACTGTTCTTTAAAAAATTAGGTTTATTTTATAGACTTACCAAATTAAATCTAATAGTAACTTCCGCCACATTTTAATAAGCAAAGGTCAATTTTAAGTCAAAACCTCACCTCATTGCAAATGAGAACAGAATGAGTAAATTAGCTACAATATGATGAGCAATCATGAGAACAGAATCCCTTCGCCACAGATCCATGTACAGTGTGGCGTATACAGAATGGAAATAGAATCCAGCTTCTACCACATATAACATGTAGATGTCTTGAGGAACAGGCATTCCCTTGTACCAACCTAGATAAAGGTACACATAAATCAAATGGGAGACATTACTGATAAATTAAATGTATTTTTTTTATAGCCAGCTATGCATCCATGCTTAATACAATCATCACTCCTGATAAATTAAAGAATGACCTATGATGAAATTAATAGTTTTAGACTGTTCTTTGACTTCCAAGGGTGTTCAGGATGAAAATTTTCCAATATTAAACCCTAAGCTTATACACATTACAACTATTCTGTCAAGACAAGTATTGTAATACATATTAAGGGAAGAAAAAGAAATTAAACATCATCAACTGAAGAAGGTCTTCACTGCTAAACAAATTCTCCTTCTCAAAATCATAGGAAATGTTTAGAGAACAGTAAGGAGAATATACATACTGATTTTAAGGTGTAAAGGGTTATTTAATCACTGACAGTCAATTCAACCTTCTTCGTTTGGTACTGTATCAACTAACCTTTCCAGCAGTTACTGGTGTCATGGTAAAAATTGTAATTTCCATTGAAAAGAATATAGGAGCAGTAACCAAACACCAATGAATAAAATAACAGCTTAAAGGCACTTTCTGACGATTTCTTCACATCTCTCTCCCGCAGTTGGCACCATCTGAAATAAGGCTTTGAGACAAATTACAGAGTAATATTTAGTAACTAGCAATTCAATTTTTAGAATTAACAATGGTAAACAAAGTGAAAATTTTCATGCTATTAAATTAAATGTGTAAATAATAACAATGTCCTTGAGGAAAACAGATGTTCCTGCTAAAACATCTGTGCCAATTTTAAAATTGGAACAGTTGTGAGTGATGTTTCTGTTTTGAAAAAATTAAAATATTATTATAAATACATTTAACCCTTTAACTCCAATGAGTTACCAAGACAGAATTTCCCCTTATAATATCAATACAATATCAAGCAGACATGTGATGAGAATAGAGAAAAATATCAGTTAGGGAATCATAAGTTGATCCAATACCAAATTCTCCAAACTAACATCACAAGAACTGTATGGGAGAAGTAAAGAGAATTACTTATAAGATCTTGGGAGTTAAAGGGTTGATTGATTTGTTTACAACAACCAGTAGGTTTTGAGAATATTAATATTATTGAAATATTCATATCCAATCAGTAAACATTTAATTTATTTAAAGGAAATGACAGCTGGGTAAAAAGGAGCTTCACAGTTGTGTATAATGTATACTGTACATATTTGAGAAAAAAATGTGTACTTCTATAAACAGAAAAATATCAGGAAAATGACAAAATAATACTCATTAACTTCATTTTTACAAAAATCTTTCAATGAAAAATAAAGTATTTATGAATTATGACAACATTGGTCTTCTTTTCATTTAGCTTGTTTTCAACTACCGCGTACATGGTAACAATTTAAATTGACAGTCATAAAAAGAATAGTTGCAACTTGCTGGTTAGGTAGTGTCTTTAGAGCAATAGCTGCTAAATTAAGGAAAATTTAGAGTTACAAGTAAATTAATGTAATAAAAAATATATATTTCTTTTTGTTGAGTTTCCAATTGTCAGTCACCACATCATCATCATCATTATCAATAGCTTACAAAATTTTAAAATATTTTCGATCATCATGATTGGAGAATTCAATCTGTGGCTACATTTCTTTGGCCAGAAATGATTGACAGTACATGAACACAAGGAGAACATTCCCCATTTATTTTCACCCTTAGGCCTTTGTTCTCCAGTTAGACATTTCTCACTGAAAACCACATTCACTTACTTATGCATCATAATGATCAGCTAATAAATATGTTATCTAAGCTGAAATTCAATATCACAGACACAGATTTGGTTTGGCACTGAAAAGCTGACACAACACCCTTATTTTGATAAGGATACCAAGAAATCCACAGAAACTAATTAAAAGGTAAAACTGAATACCCCTATTATCTCAATTTAATTGAAATAAGATCACTGTACAACATTAGCTAGAGATACAACCTGTAGAAAAAACCTATGGCTGGAAAAAATAAAACGAAAATTAAAGTGAAATTTTCTAAACATAACTGACCTAGCTAGGTATAAAATTCTCAAGCAAAGTGAAAATTAGGCTATAATTTTATACCAAGACAGTCTACATGCACATGAATGCAGCTCCATCTAATCTTCTTTAATAATATTGAAAACTGATCATAGGAAAGATTGTGATCATCATGATTCACCTCACTTTGAAAGAGGATTTTAATCAGAAAAACCCACAACAACAAAATAGTTCAATGGGCTTACACTGAAGCTATGTTTTTTTAATTTCATCAAATATAAGTCCAAACTAATCAAAACATCACAGCTTCATAACCATGGGTGATGATTTTTAAGCCTGATAAAATTTCAGATTTTGCTGATGAAAAGCACACTTGTTTTTTTCTAATTGACCTAGTAAATGACTGTGTTTTTCTTTGTGTTATAAATCTGTCTTACTTTTTTTTTTCACCATTAGAGCTAACACAAAATAATATCAAACTATCACCAACTTTGCTTAAAACCTTCCCTTTGAAATTTCTTTCGATAGGTCTTGCAAACATGCATTTTGGAACTTATACTGCATACCCAGCCTGGTTGACTGCCCAGGTTTATATGAAGATGCACTCCAAGACTCTCAAGCTGGATCAAATACTCACACCTTTTTAGTGACCACTAAACCATACTGTAAAACTTTAGGAATACACCTCAGGCTCTTCGTTTAGATGAGTGAGTACATACCAGTAGGATACGTCCCATCACTTAGCTACTTGATATCATAACACATACACATGCTTATCAACAAACAGAGCCCCCTTAGCTTAAGAAAAGTTTTCACTAAGGTTTTCCAATAACTCTCCATTTTAAACCAATAACCATTGTATTAAAGCCTAAGGCAAAGACTTAAAAATTAAAGTTCATTTAATTTCTGCTTGACATTTCCAGTGTCTCCATCACAACATGATAAGTATATACAGTGTATAAATGCAAAATATCTCAATAATTTGGCCAGAGGTGAAAATTTACACACCTAGCAAAATTTTCAACTCAAAGCTTTTAAAATAGTTGTTGTGTTGTTTAATGTTCACTCTCTGTAATGTTGTTAAAAAGACACTAAATTATGTCCAACAACAACAACACTTTTTTCTTTTTTTTTTAATAATTCTAATTTGTGATGCAAAAACAAAATTTGTACTTGGAAGCTTTCTTTTAATCATATAACTTCCTTCCACAACAAATGCAGGTTTGATCAGATGTGATTTAATGCCTTTTAAATAAGCATATTCCAGTAAGGATTAGTGAAAAAAATTATCAATGATGTTTTTTCTCTTACATATGAATCAATATATTTTTTAATGAAAAAAAAATTAGTCATGTAGTAAGTAGCTCTCTCTATGTTAAATGATACCCCAGCCCTGCTGCTAGAAAAGCAAAATATAATTAAAAATCTTATTAAAGAAACACAGGTTGGACAAAATGCTAAACATTTAAGGATTTGATTTGAATTGAATAATGTTAATGATGCATAGCTTCACCAAATTTTAAATATTAATCAAAACTATTGAAAAAAATCTTCATTCCCAAAGATTAAGGATAAAAAAGTTCTTCAAAATACTTAAAATATCAAAATTAACTTCGAATCCCACAAATTGAAAAATAATTCACACTGACCAATTTGAATGTTTTGAAGACTAGCTAAATTGAATATTAATTAATTCCCTTCATTCAAATTTACAACAATTTTTTTCAAAATCATTTTCTTCCCATCAGTTTTGTATAAGCTCTTCCTCATAACACGTGAAAAAGTGCGAAAATGACATCAGAATTTAAACATATCAAACAACTAAGATTCGTTCAAGATCTCTTAGGATCAGAAGATTATCGAATTAAAGAATCGAATTGACAACAAGCTGCTTATCGGCTACTTATGCCAAGCTTGTGATCACAATAAATATACGACAAATGCGATATAAACCAGGTCACTGAGGTAAGAGAGAAAAAAAAATCATGTTTTTAAAAATGATGGGGAAGAGGAAAGTAATCGAACTGGATAAAACTTAATTTAGAAATGTGTTGCGTGATATGAACAGAAGATCAAAATCAAGGTTGACCATATTTAGGAAGAACGCAACGGGATGGTAATCTAAACGGTTTGAATCGTTCAAACAAAGATTCTTGTAATATTGAAAAAATTTTCACTGTAGAGAAAGTCTATTCCGATGTGTTAAATTAGAAACCTGTTCTATCACTGAGATACAATTCAGAATAATTAGGTTTGAGCATTGAATATTCCCATGATCATCAGTATTCTTATATTGCTACTTGCCCATCAAAGCGAAAACATGGTTTAATATCTGTTCAATTTCAGCTCCAATATCATCAGACGGAAGTTCGAAAGCTCCATGTAAACACAAGGCTAATGATATCTTGAAAATGACAAAAGGCTTCAGGTTATTTGAAGAACGTAAATATTTCGTGTAACGCACCTTGAAAGCTGCAGCTGTTAAGAAATATCGCAAGATGGTGAAAGCAACACCAAGGAAAAGACAAACAATTATGTCCCTCGCGGATATATAGCTATAGCTGGAAATGTCCTCGATAAAATCTGTCAGGAAAGTTACTCTTGGAGCTCCATCTTTCCATTGCATATGAACATGTTCCCATATTTTGGTGAAGGCCTCCAAGTAACCAACCTCCATACTGGAAACCGCCTTCTTTGTGTCGACGCGTGAGAAAAAGCTGTACAAACACAAAGACAAACAGTAGACAAAACGCCACTTCTGAGTTCTTGCGGTTAAGTGATTCACCACCACAACAGTTTATTCTGTATTCCAATGAAGCGGCTCGTCCTAGCGGCGTAATTTTGGCACCAGATCACTGAACCGCAAGAACTAGGAAGTGGCCTACTAAGGGAGGGGAGGGGAAGTTCAGGAGTCTCCCCTAATGCTCATCAGTACCCCGGCAGTTTGAAAAATATATCTTTTAGGGATGGGAGGCTTAGGAATATTCTCGACACTCACCACTACCCCCAGTGGTTTGCACAATACATGCGTCTAATCATTTCCCCTTTGACGTCCGTTTAGATCACTGTATTGTTACGTTCAGACATCTTATTACAGGCTAAGAAAATGTTTTCAATCAGATATTCTGGTCGAGTTTTACACAAACTTGGTTCGAGGAATTTCAATACTTCGCTTCGAAGTCAAGGTCAACATAGTTACCAATTTGTTGTGGTCGGAGGAGGAGCGGGGGGCCTTGCTATGGCTTCTACGCTCAACCGTAAGTTTCCTCAATGTACTGCTATCATTGAACCATCTGAGGTGAGAGAGTTGGATTTTCATTTAAATTTATGATACTAATTCTAAGCTAGAAATCAGAGCACGGCGTCAAATGTGGTCGCAAGTACCGGTAGGATGAATCAAAGAAGTCCCATCGTCTTTGAGCTGTTTTTCGGAGACTTTATTCTTTTCATGAACAGAGAGTTTGGCTCAGCTCCCAAATTCAGACGTAATCGCAAGGTAGTTTTCACACCATAACTCTTTGTCTTCGGCATTTGCTTGAACTTATTTTCTTTTTTTCATGCAGGTTACATCATCTTCCACTAAAGATTAAATGTTCGTGCAGCAGTGCACGCCAAAATTCTCAAGCATGTCCAATTTAATTTGTGATATTGCGTAATTGGACATAATAGATATACATAAATAGAACGGAGATTGTCGTTCAGCACCGTTGATTACAAACATATAACTATGGATCTTAAGGGCTGAACAGGAGCGTCAATTTGGGTCATCTTAAAATCCTGCCCCTAGGAAATGCAGGCCTACCAATCAGTTTAATTAATTATTACATCCATTTTGAAATCACTGGTGGTCCCTGTAATCTGATTGGCTCTAATTGGTGCAATTTATCACAAATTGCACCATTTTTTGCTTTAAATTGCTAAATTGTTTTTTCCCAGCCAATGAGCAAGCCACACTAAGAAACAAAACAACCAATCAGGTTTCCAGGCTTGTTTAAAGTAACCAATAAAATTGCAGGAAAATGAAAGACAAAGAGTATCATGTGGGAAATTTTGCAACTTTTGTTTCCAAAACTCTTATCCCCCCCCCCCCCTCCCCAAAAAAAAAAAATTAATGAATTTAATTTCAAACGAGCTCAGTATTGCATCAATGAAATATTTGAACTGACCAAGTCCTGAATTTGGGCGATTTCAAAATGGATGTAATAAAGTGGTAATTGAACCTCATGTCGTGCAATTTTGGTCTGAAATCATACTCGTGGTTTCAAATTGAAAAAGCGCTGTGTGCTCGTTTGATATTGAAATCACACGTATGATTTCAGCCCAAATTGCACTCCACTCAGTTCAATTACCATTATTAATTACAAATATGATCTGTTAGTTAAGAGTTGAGAAACATATCTGTAGGACATATACATTAACATAATGCCAATCTATGAATTTAGAGGAGTAAGCAATGATGCATGAACCTGTGATAACAATAAAAATTCAGACTTGTTATCTTTGACCATTCATTGATAAAAGACAACATGGACTTTTCAATCAACATCAGTTAATAGGTGAAACTGTGTAATAAAATTCAGATAAATTTAATTTTATCAATTGACTGGGGCGGAGAGTTTAGATATTCTCTTGCTTCACCTGCCTAGCTTGTCATGTGGAAATTTGAGTCCATGATATCTAATATGTAGTGGATGCTTTTTTTGTACTTTCTGTATTTCCTCAAATAAGTGCCTTTTCTCTAGTAAGCACTTTACCCAAAAGGTGATAGTGTCAAACAAGCAGTCCACTAACTGATAAGTGCCCTCCTCCTCCCCTACTTTCTCAAATAGTAGGGGTACAAGGAAAACCTGTTTCTATCGTCACTGTATTTACAACTTTTTAAGCTTCCATCCCTGCATCACAAGAAAATAATTTCTTTTTTGTCCCATTGTATTTTTGTCCTGCTCCCTGTTCTCCATGTGCCAGCAGAATTCTTTATGTGCATTATCTGTTCTTTTAATTTTTGTCTTATTGCTGACTGCTAACTGAATAAGCACTCCCCTTGATTAAGCACCATCCTTCAAATAAGTGCCCCTCCTTTTTGCTGAAATTTTTGTATTTGAGGATATATAGTTTCTAAATGTGAATTTCATGTGTAAAGCTTTATACTTTTTATTTTCAGAATCATTATTATCAGCCACTTTGGACATTGGTTGGAGGTGGAGTTGAACGTCTTGAGAGCTCTATGCGGCCTACTGAAAGCCTCATTCCTGGAGGCTGCACATGGCATAAAACTCGAGTCGTGGAATTCAATCCAGATCAAAATCTTGTACTAACATCTAATGGAGATGAGGTTAATGGTTACTTTCCTGTATTACAAATACTGATAGGCCTTGCTAACAAGATATGGTAATTGCTCTCTGTCTTAATAGGAAGGGGTTTGCTCTGGCTATTATTTTCAAGGGTGTAGATCATTCCTTGTTCTTGTTTAGAATGGGAGTTAAGAATGGGTCCTTATTTTAATTACCCTGGTTTTTTTTTCTTAGTATAATACATAAAATAATTAACAAGATAACTTATTTTTTGCAGATTAAGTATGAATTTCTGATTGTTGCAGCAGGTCTTCAGCTTAGATTTGACAAGGTATGTACCAATAATTGCTTCAAATTATTATCTAATAATTAGTGATAGACAGTGTCTTCTTCAGTACAGTAAGTGTGGTGTTAAAAACCCAAGTTTTATTCTTGGGGAACCAATAGGGTTTTTTATTTTTAAGCTAGTAATTTCAGTAAGATAGTAACACCTTTGAAAAACTAGCAACCCTCTTCAAAGATTTTCAGATGAAAGACAGAATTTCTTTATAAGGGGCAACTGCAAGGTTTGATCTTTCAAACAAGTTATTTAAGCCATATGGTGTATGATAAAAAAGTGTTAGGGGATCAGTTGAGAAAATCTAAAGATAAAGATAGTTATCATGTTACATATAGTTTTGTGGATGTTGGGGTTAAAAACTTTGTGAATCTTAAGCTTACAGGTTAGGACCGAATATGTTGTTAGTGTGTCTTCATGTAATAATTAACTAATCCAGGTGTCAATGAAAGTGAATTGTATATTGACTGTTATGTTTCCTGTGAGAACCAGGATTAAGGTAAGGTTTTCTGCTAACTCCAATAACTTTCTCCTTTATAGGTTGCTGGTCTAAAAGAAGCCTTAGGAACCCCTGGTGTGGGTTGTAATTATTCTGCCAACACAGTGACAGACACATGGAAAGAGATACAGAACTTTGAGGGAGGAAATGCCATCTTCACTGTCCCCAACACACCTATAAAGTGTCTGGGTGCCCCACAAAAGATCATGTACCTTGCAGAAGATTACTTTCGAAAGGTACATTTTTTCCTCTGATAATTTCAAGGAAGTATCTAGAAAAATACAACTCACTGATTCAAAACTAAAGATGATTTGAATCACATTTTTCATCACCTCATCAGTCTTGGATTTTAAATGATCACATGACTTGTGACCCTCTTTGTTAATATTAATAAATATTCCATTAAAAATTTTTAGAACAATGTTCGTCACAAAGCCAACATTATGTTCAACACCTCATTGGAGAAAATTTTTGGTGTGAAGAAGTATGCAGATGCCTTGACAAAAATTGTGAAGAAGAGAGACATAAAATTAAATTTCAAGCGAAACTTGATTTCAATCAATCCAGAGAAAAAAGAAGCTGTGTTTGAAGTTCCAGATGATGCAGACAGTGAAAAAAAGTTGCTAGAAACCTATCAGGTAGGTGTATTCATAAGGCCATTTTTAAGGATAATTTACCATTTGGAATGGCATGGAGTTTAACTACATTTTAGAACTTCTTTTTGTTAGTGCTATTAACTTAACATACAAGTCAGTAATTATATATCTGTTAGAGTTCAAGCTGTGAGCCTCAATTCAAAGCTCTTGATTGTTAATAAAATTCATCTTGTCATGCAGTAACTTAGGAAATGAGCGAAGAGCAGTATGGAGAATATGCATACTGATGTTAGGGTGTAAAGGGTCATTAACTCAGGTTCTAGGAGAGGTTACACAAATAAATGGCCTCTTGGGATGGGCTGCAACCTTAGTTCTTGCATTCAGTCAACAATAGGTATTATGGTAATTGCATGATTTTGAGTGCAATTTGGAATACATATGCACAAGTAATTTTTTTCAAAGACTAACAAAATTGCATGAGCCTGTAGGGTGAGTGCAATTTGTGGTCATTGAAACAATTTACAAGTGCTTATTTATTCCAAATTGTACAAGAAAAATCATATAGTCTGCATGAAAAAATATCAAGATAGCATATCAAAATTATGCAGAAGCAAATGCATGCATCAAGTGCAAACATAATTTATTCAAATCCTCTAAGTGACATTGTGCATTCGGTCAAAACAACCGCGGGTGGTCAAAACAATAATATATAATGATACTTTCACACCTTTTAGGCACAAAATAGTTCAAAGTTCAGCTGAACAGTTCAAGGAAATGTTCAGTCTGGTTTGTTACCTCTTTGCACTGAATTAACCCTCTTCTGCTTTGAATTACCTGAAAACTGCATTTATCTTTACCAATCAGATTTGAGTCAGTCTTTCATGTATGCGTGTTATTAAACATTTAATTGTGAACTGTTTTCATTGTGAGTATTTATTTGCTCGGCTTCTCTTTGCAGTATAATTTCATTCATGTCACTCCTCCCATGGGACCCCCAGATTGCCTTCTAGGAAGTCCCATCTCTGATCAGGCTGGCTTTGTTGATGTGGATAAGGTCACCATGAGACATAAAAAATATAACAACATCTTTGCTATTGGTGACTGCTCTAATTCCCCCAATGGCAAAACGGCTGCCGCTGTGGCTGGCCAGTCTGGTGTTATTAAAGCAAACCTTTTTGCAATGTTGGATGGGAAACCCATGCCAGCTCAGGTACCATATTTTCTTTTTTTTTTCTTTTTTTTTTTTTTTCAATCTTCTTTTTGTTTATCTGGTTGAGGGTTAAAATGGTATTAAAGTGATACCATTAGCCAATTAAAAAAAATTGTAAGTAAACTAAGTAAGCAAATAAGTATGTGCAAATTTTGGATTGCAAATTTTGTCACTAATTATTCCTACTCATTTACCAGTTTGTTATAATTATGATGTGGAAAATAATGAACCTAGTCTAGCCAAATAGGATGTATGTATTTCCTTCAACATTACACCATGTTGTTCATCAATAAACCATGAATCAAGCAACAAAATGAACGTGATTACCAGTAATTCAATGAATATGAACTCATATGTTAACTAATCCTTTCCCTTGCACCCCAGTATGATGGCTACACATCATGTCCCCTTGTCACAAGCTATGGTAAACTTATCCTTGCTGAATTTGACTTCAATGGTGAGCCTCTGGAAACATTTCCATTTGATCAGGGAAAAGTGAGTATAATCCATGATGATCAGTACTGAAATGTGTTTATTGACGTTGAACTGATAAAAATGTTCATCTCAAACGAGAATTTCAAAAAAATATAAACTTTTGAGATGTTCAAATTCAGGTACTTGCTTGATTTTTTTTTTCAATTTCTTTTTAGTTTCTATTTTTAGCCTTGTGTGTCTGTCACATAAAGTTTGTGGGCTTTGGGTATTACTATGTTGCTGCTTGCTTGTAAGTAATTGCTTGATCATAATTTGGTTCTTTTGTTTTTAATTAGGAACGATACTCAATGTACTACATGAAAAAAGACATACTGCCAGAAGTCTACTGGAATGGATTAGTCAAGTAAGTCCTTTTGATATTGCAATAAATTTTCAAACTGAGGCCTTCATTCTCACTGTCAAAAATGAACACCATATCCTGTGGTAATAATAATTGTTACGTAATACATGATAGAAAACTATCCCTTGCTGACCAGGCCCCAGTTGTTTGAAGGTCAGATAATGCTATCCACTGGATAAATCTCTATCCAGTGGATAGTGCTATACATTTTGTTATCAATTATCCACTCCAGTTATATAGCGATTTATCTGTGGGATTGCGTTATTCACCCTTCATGCAACTGGGCCCAGAAGTATACCTG